>NW_026908010.1:0-215722 GCF_033978785.1 Entelurus aequoreus | reverse complement strand
GTATGTTAACTGGTCCATCTGTCCACAAAACAGGCACTTTACATTCCATTCGAAAGGACGTTCCCTTTAGATTTCCGATCCTTAACATTTTACATTTATCATAATTAAGCTTAAGGCCAGATTGCTGTGAAAATATGTCCAAAAGATTAAGAAGGTTCCGCAAACAATGAGGAAAAATCTTATCTTTGTGAATCGCCTTTTCTGACATGAACTTCATCAAGAACAAACACAGAACACGCCTCACTGATGCACATCTGCAAGACTCACTCAGAGTTGCAGTGGTCAAGTTACACACCAGAGTACAACACACTAGTTAACAGCATGCAATGCCAGGCTTCTCACTAACTGACAAAGAAACAGATAACAGATTTGGTGTCCAGTTCAAAGTGTGACATGATTTAAAAATTTGAGTTTACTTTTGTATTTTACATGAGTTATTATTTGTACAAACATGGTGCAAAGTAATTCATGATTTGTTAAAAAATATTAGTGGCTAGCTAGTTAAAATGGGATATTGTCATTTCACAAGACTGTCTTAGAAGTGATCATTTGAAAATGTTCAATTTGAAAAATGTGCACTTAGAGAAATATAAAATAAAGTGTTGCATATTGATATTTATCTGTTTCTATATATATTTATTGTGAGAAATCATTAAGATGATCAGTGTTTCCACAAAGATAAATATCATTAATTATTAATAATAACAGAGTTAAAGGTAAATTGAGCAAAGTGGCTACTTCTGGCAATTTATTTACGTGTGTATCTAACTGGTAGCCCTTTGCATTAATCAGTACCCAAGAAGTAGCCCTTGGTTTCAAAAAGGTTGGTGACCCCTGCACTAAACCATCAGCACGCATCCAATGCTTTCTCGTGGCCACGAGAAAGTTTCTCGTGGCCACGAGAAACTTTTTATTAAAAAAAATAAAATAATTTTTTTTTTTTTTTTTTTTTTTTTTTTTTTTTTTTATAAAAAGTTTCTCGTGGCCACGAGAAAGTTTCTCGTGGCCACGAGATACATGTCTAAAAAAAAAAAAATTCCATGTCCCTTTAGGGGCTCCGTAGACTCCAGCACTCCTCCCGAGTTTTTTTTTTTTTTCAGCTAGTCAAACGAGTGCCAGCCCAGTTTCATGTCAGTGCAGCTTCTGCACCCACACCAATTGAATGCAACGCATACTTCATCAACAGCGATACAGGTTACACTGACGGTAGCCAAATAAAAAACTTTAACACTTTTAGAAATATACGCCACACTGTGAATCCACACCAAACAAGAATGACAAACACATTTCGGGAGAACATCCGCACCGTAACACAACATAAACACAACACAACAAATACCCAGAACCCTTTGTAGCACTAAATCTTCCGAGACGCTACAAGGTGTGTGTGTGTGTGTGTGTGTGTGGGGGGGGGGGGGGGGGGGGGTTGGTGGCAGCGGGGGTGTATTTTGTAGCGTCCCGAAAGAGTTAGTGCTGCAAAAGATTCTGGGTATTTGTTCTTTGTGTTTATGTTGTGTTACGGTGCGGATGTTCTCCCGAAAAGTTTTTTTATTTTTGTTTGGTGTGGGTTCACAGTGTGGCGTATATTTCTAACAGTGTTAAAGTTTTTTATACTGGCACCCTCAGTGTAACCTGTATCGCTGTTGATGAAGTATGCGTTGCATCATTTGTGTATGCGTGCTGTAGCTGCACATATCTTGTGACTGGGTCTGAATGTTGTTAGAATTGGGTGTACGAGATATGACTGTTGAACATCTTGTTCGATAATGAAAGTTGCCTCAGCTCAAAGCTGAGCCCCGACATTAAAGAACTAGCATCTAAAAGAAGATGCCAGGTATCTGGCTTGGGCACATCAAATTAGATCAGTGTGTTGCAAACTGAGCAGTTTAAAGTCCTGAATGGTTGTTTTATTCATTGTTATTTTATTTTCAATTTATTAGCCTGTGGATAAAGTTATGTTGATATTTACCTCAGAAGGCTGCAAATAGAAAAGAGGCATTCATTTGTATTTAAATTATATTTGATATGCAATTGATATTTTTTAATTATTATTATTATTATTTGAAACTCCATTTTGCATGTCACTATAAAGTTATATAAGCCTTGCTTGTTCAATATTCAATGCAAAACTTGTTTGGGTCCCTATTAAAAGGTTAATTTGTTCAACCTTGGCCCGCGGCTTTGTTCAGTTTTAAACTTTGGCCACTCTGTATTTGAGTTTGACACCCCTGGTGAAGGTGAAGCTCTGTCATCCTGGAGGCCACGGGGAAGACCCAGGACACATTGGGAATACTATGTCTCCCGGCTGGCCTGGGAACGCCTCGGGATCCCTGAGAAAAGGTCCTAGGTGAGGGATCAGACAAAGAGCAGCTCAAAGACCTTTATGAAAAGTACAAATCGAGGACCTAGATTTTTTTCTCGCCCAGGCGCAGGTCACCGTGGCTCCCCTGTGGAGCCAGCGCAGAGGTGGGGCACGATGGCGAGCGACTGGTGGCCGGGCCTGTCTCCTTGGGGCCCTGCCGGGCTCAGCTCGAAGAGGCAACGTGGGTCAACCCTCCAATGGGCTCACCACTCATGGGCCCATTGAGGTCATAGAGGTCAGATGCAGTGTGAACTGGGCGGCAGCCGAAGGCAGGGCACTTGGCGGTTCCCGATTATCGGCTACATAAGCTCGCTCTTGGGACGTGGAACGTCACCTCGCTGGGAGGGAAGAGCCTGAGCTGGGTGCGCGAGGTGAAGAAGTTCCGGCTAGATATAGTTGGACTCACTTCGACGCACAGCAAGGGCTCTGGAACCTGTTCTCTCAAGAGGGCTGGACTCTCTTCCACTCTGCGTTGCAAGCAATGAGAGGCTGGGGTGGCAATTGTTGTTGCTCAAAGCTGCACGTTGGACTTTAACCAGTAGACGAGATGGTAGCTTCCCTCCGCCTTCGGGTTGGGTGACGGGTCCTGACTGTTGTTTGTGTTTACGCACCAAACAGCAGCTCAGAGTACCCACTCTTTTTGGATTCCCTTGAGGGAGTACTGGAGAGTGCTCCCTCGGGTGATTCCCTTGTTCTGTTGGGGACTTCAATGCTCATGTTGGCAAGGACAGTGAAACCTGGAGAGTCGTGATTGGGAAAAATGGCCACCCGGATCTGAACCCAAGTGGTGCTTTGTTATTGGACTTTTGTGCTCGTCACGGATTGTCCATAACAAACACAATGTTCAAACATAAGGAAGAACTTTAAACATGTCACGAGGGAGGTGCTGGACATGAGTCTGAGTGGACCATGTTCCGTGCCTCTCTTGTCGAGCCTGCTGATTGGAGCTGTGGCCGCAAGGTGTTTGGTGCCTGTCGTGGCGGTAATCCTAGAACTCGCTGGTGGCCACCAGCAGGAGGGATGCCGTCAAGCTGAAGAAAGAGCCTATCGGGTCCTTTTGGCTCATGGGACTCAGAGGCAGCGGGCATACGACAGGCCAAGCAGTGCCTGGGGAATCTGTGGTGGACTCTCCTATTTTGGGGCTTTAGGTTGCCTAGGTAGTTAAAAACCTCCTCTGTGGCAAGGCCCCGGTGGTGGATGAGTTCCTTAAGGGCTCTGGATACTGTGAGGCTGTCTGGTTGACAAGACTCTGCAACATCGCGTGAACATTGGGGGTGGTACCTCTGGATTGGCAGACCGGGGTGGTGGTTCTCTCTTTAAGAAAGGGAACCGGAGGGTGTGTTCCAACTATCGTGAAACACACTCCTCAGCCTTCCCGGTAAGGTCTATTCATGTGTACTGGAGAGGAGGAAACTCGGATCCAGGACGAACAGTGTGGTTTTCGTCCTGGTCGTGGAACGGTAGACCAGGTCTAT
This sequence comes from Entelurus aequoreus, assembly GCF_033978785.1. Taxonomy (NCBI): domain Eukaryota; kingdom Metazoa; phylum Chordata; class Actinopteri; order Syngnathiformes; family Syngnathidae; genus Entelurus; species Entelurus aequoreus. Next base: position 211,885 of record NW_026908010.1, on the reverse strand, counting down.
ACTCTCGGCAGGGTCCTTGAGTGTGAAGCGACTGGGATGAGAATCAGCACTCCAAGTCCAAGTCCATGGTTCTCGCGCAGGAAAGGGTCGAGTGCCATCTCCAGGTTGGGGAGGAGATCTTGCCCCAAATGGAGGAGTTCAAGTACAGGAGTCTTGTTCACGAGTGACGGATAGAGTGGATCGAGAGATCCACAGGCGGTTTGGTGCGCGGTCTTCAGTATTGAGGACGCTATATCGATCCGTTGTGGTGAGAAAGGAGCTGAGCCAGAAGGAAAAGCTCTCAATTTACCGTCGATCTACGTTCCCAGCTTTGGGTTTTGACCGAAAGGACAAGCGGTCCGAAATGCATTTCCTCTGCCGGGTGGTGGGTCTCTACCTTAGAGACAGGGTGAGAAGCTCTGTCATCCGGGACGAACTCAAAGTAAAGCCGCTGCTCCTCCACATTGAGAGGAGCCATGAGGTGGTTCGGGCATCTGCTCAGGATGCCACCCGAACGCCTCTAGGGAGGTGTGGCAGGAGGCCACGGGAAGACCTAGGGACACATTGGAAAGACTATGTCCCCGGCTGGCCTGGGAACGCCTCGGAATACCCCAAGAAGAGCTGGACGAAGTGGCTGGGGAGAGGGAAGTCTGGGATTTTCTGCTCAGGCTGCTGCCCCCGCAACCCGACCTCGGATAAGCGGAAGAAAATGGATGGTTTTAGAATGACAGTTATACTGTCAGATTGAGTACAAAAACTAACTAAACCTTACACAATATAATGTTTCTAGTAAAACTCACAAAGATACATATCTCCAGGCATTATTAGCCATTTGTATGTGTGGTTTAGAGTTATGTTTAAATAAATAACTGTCAGATTGAGTGTGACAGTAAACTGTCATAGTGAGTAAAACCCTTATTTTGTATTTGCAAACCTTACAAAAACAACTAAATCTAGTTAAACTCACACAGATACAATATTACAGGCATTTTTAGACAAAATGCATGTTTGGTTTTAGAGTTATGTTTATATAACTTTCATATTTAGTATGACAGTATACTGTCATATTGAATAAAAACAACAACTAACTTGTGTCTTTGCAAACCTTACAAAATACCATTTTTCTAGTAAAACTAACTAAGATACATGCTCCAGGCCATTATTAGCTATTTTGCATGTGTTGTTTGAGTTATGTTTAAATAACTGTCATATTGAGTGTGACAGTATACTGTCATAAAACCCAATTTTTGTATTTGCAACCCTGATTCTAGTAAAACTCACATATATACAATATTACAGGCAGTTTTGGACATAATGGTTTGGTTTTGGAGTTATGTTTATATAAATTTCATATATAGTATGACAGCTAAACTGTTATATTGAGTAAAAAAACTACTTGTGTTTGTCATAAACCCAATTTTTGTATTAGCAAACCATACAACTGATTCAAATAAAACTCACATGGATTCAATATTACAGGCATTTCAGACATTTTGCATGTTTGGTTTAGGAATTATGTTGTAATACATAATACAATACAAATAATTTTTGTGTTTGCAAGCCTTACAAAAAGCATATGTTTCCAGTAAAACTCCCAAAGATGCATTATATCAGGCATTAATTAGCCATTTTTCAGGTGTGGTTTAGGAGTTATGTTTAAATAACTGTCATATTGAGTGTGGCGTTATACTGTCATATGAGTTAAAAAAATCTAACTTGTGTCTTTGCAAACCTTACAAAAGAAAAAGTTTCTAGCAACACTCACAAAGATAATTTTTTTCACGCTATTAGACATGTTTCATGTGTATTTAGGAGTTATAATTAAATAACTTTCATATTGAGTGTTAAAGTTATAATGTCATTATGTGTAGTAACCCTAATTTTTGTATTTGCAAACCTTACAAAAACAATTGATTCTAGTAAAACTTACATAAATTCAATATTACAGGCATTTTTAGACAATCCACATGTTTGGTTTAAAAATTGTGTTTGAATACATTTGTATTGCTTTTTTCGCATTATCTCAGGATTCTAAGATCATTACTTTCATATTGAGTAAAACACTACTTTTTGTTTTTGCAAACCTTACAAACCCACATGAATACATTATTATAAGCAATTTTAGACATGACACACGTTTGGTTCTGGAGTTATGTTTATATAACTTTTATATTTAGTATGACTGTTATACTGTCATATTGAATAAAAAAAACTAGCTTGTGTCTTTGCAAACTTTACAAAAGATCATTTTCTAGTAAACTAACAAAGATACATGTCTCCAGGCATTATTACCCATTTTGCATGGGTTGTTTAGGAATTATGTTTAAATACATTTGTATTGCTTTTTTCGCATTATCTCAGGATTCTTAGATCATTACTTTCATATTGAGTAAAAAACTACTTTTTGTTTTTGCAAACCTTACAAACTCACATAAATACATTATTAAAGGCATTTTTAGACATGACACATGTTTGGTTTTGGAGTTATGTTTATATAACTTTTATATTTAATATGACTGTTATACTGTCATATTGAATTAAAAAAACTAGCTTGTGTCTTTGCAAACTTTACAAAATATCATTTTTCTAGTAAAACTAACAAGATACATGTCTCCAGGCATTATTAGCCATTTTGCATGGGGGTTTTAGGAATTATCTTTAAATACATTTTTATTGCTTTTTTCGCATTATTTAGGATTCTAAAATCCTTACTTTCATATTGAGGAAAAAACTACTTTTTGTTTTGCAAACCTTACAAACTCACATAAATACATTATTAGGCAATTTTAGACATGACACACGTTTGGTTCTGGAGTTATGTTTATATAACTTTCATATTTAGTATGAGTGTTATACTGTCTTATTGAATAAAAACAACTAGCTTGTGTCTTTGCAAACTTTACAAAATATACATTTCCTAGTAAAACTAACAAAGATACATGTCTCCAGGCATTATTACCCATTTTGCCTGGGTTGTTTAGGAGTTATGTTTAAATACACTTTTATTGCTTTTTTCGCTTTATCTCAGGATTCTAAGATCATTACTTTCATATTGAGTAAAAAACTACTTTTTGTTTTTGCAAACCTTACAAACTCACATGAATACATTATTACAGACATTTTTAGACATGACACATGTTTGGTTTTGGAGTTATGTTTATATAACTTTTATATTTAGTATGACTGTTATACAGTCATATTGAATAAAAAAAAACTAGCTTGTGTCTTTGCAAACTTTACAAAAGATCATTTTTCTAGTAAAACTAACAAAGATACATGTCTCCAGGCATTATTACCCATTTGCATGGGTTGTTTAGGAATTATGTTTAAATACATTTGTATTGCTTTTTTCGCATTATCTCAGGATTCTAAGATCATTACTTTCATATTGAGTAAAAAACTACTTTTTGTTTTTGCAACCTTACAAAACTCACATAAATACATTATTACAGGCATTTTTAGACATAACACATGTTTGGTTTTGGAGTTATATTTATATAACTTTCATATTTAGTATGATTGTTATACTGTCATATTGAATTTAAAAAAACTAGCTTGTGTCTTTGCAAACATTACAAAAGATCATTTTTCTAGTAAAACTAACAAAGATACATGTGTCCAGGCATTATTACCCATTTTGCATGGGTTGTTTAGGAATTATGTTTAAATACATTTTTATTGCTTTTTTCGCATTATCTCAGGATTCTAAAATCCTTACTTTCATATTGAGGAAAAAACTACTTTTTGTTTTGCAAACCTTACAAACTCACATAAATACATTATTACAGGCATTTTTAGACATAAAACATGTTTGGTTTTTTGAGTTATGTTTTGATAACTTTCATATTTAGTAGGACTGTTATACTGTCATATTTAATTTTAAAAAACTAGCTTGTGTCTTTGCAAACTTTACAAAACATCATTTTCCTAGTAAAACTAACAAAGATACATGTGTCCAGGCATTATTACCCATTTTGCATGGGTTGTTTAGGAATTATGTTTAAATACATTTTTATTGCTTTTTTTGCATTATCTCAGGATTCTAAGATCATTACTTTCATATTGAGTAAAAAACTACTTTTTGTTTTTGCAAACCTTACAAACTCACATAAATACATTATTACAGACATTTTTAGACATGACACATGTTTGGTTTTGGAGTTATGTTTATATAACTTTTATATTTAGTATGACTGTTATACTGTCATATTGAATGAAAAAAATTACCTTGTGTCTTTGCAAACTTTACAAAAGATCATTTTTCTAGTAAAACTAACAAAGATACATGTCTCCAGGCATTATTACCCATTTTGCATGGGTTGTTTAGGAATTATGTTTAAATACATTTTTATTGCTTTTTTTCGCATTATCTCAGGATTTTAAGATCATTACTTTCATATTGAGTAAAAAACTACTTTTTGTTTTTGCAAACCTTACAAACTCACATAAATACATTATTACAGGCATTTTTAGACATGACACATGTTTCGTTTTGGAGTTATGTTTATATAACTTTCATATTTAGTATGACTGTTATAATGTCATATTGAATAAAAAAAAACTAGCTTGTGTCTTTGCAAACTTTACAAAAGATCATTTTTCCAATAAACTAACAAAGATACATGTCTCCAGGCATTATTACCCATTTTGCATGGGTTGTTTAGGAATTATGTTTAAAGACATTTTCATTGCTTTTTTCGCATTATCTCAGGATTCTAAGATCATTACTTTCATATTGAGTAAAAAACTACTTTTTGTTTTTGCAAACCTTACAAACTCACATAAATACATTATTACAGACATTTTTAGACATGACACATGTTTGGTTTTGGAGTTATGTTTATATAACTTTTATATTTAGTATGACTGTTATACTGTCATATTGAATGAAAAAAATTACCTTGTGTCTTTGCAAACTTTACAAAAGATCATTTTTCTAGTAAAACTAACAAAGATACATGTCTCCAGGCATTATTACCCATTTTGCATGGGTTGTTTAGGAATTATGTTTAAATACATTTTTATTGCTTTTTTTCGCATTATCTCAGGATTTTAAGATCATTACTTTCATATTGAGTAAAAAACTACTTTTTGTTTTTGCAAACCTTACAAACTCACATAAATACATTATTACAGGCATTTTTAGACATGACACATGTTTGGTTTTGGAGTTATGTTTATATAACTTTCATATTTAGTATGACTGTTATAATGTCATATTGAATAAAAAAAAACTAGCTTTTGTCTTTGCAAACTTTACAAAATATCATTTTTCAATAAAACTAACAAAGATACATGTCTCCAGGCATTATTACCCATTTTGCATGGGTTGTTTAGGAATTATGTTTAAAGACATTTTCATTGCTTTTTTCGCATTATCTCAGGATTCTAAAATCCTTACTTTCATATTGAGGAAAAAACTACTTTTTGTTTTTGCAAACCTTACAAACTCACATAAATACATTATTATAGGTAATTTTAGACATGACACACGTTTGGTCCAGGAGTTATGTTTATATAATTTTAAATGTAGTATGACTGTTATACTGTCTTATGAATAAAAACAACTAGCTTGTGTCTTTGCAAACTTTACAAAAAATACATTTTCTAGTAAAACTAACAAAGATACATGTCTCCAGGCATTATTACCCATTCTGCCTGGGTTGTTTAGGAGTTATGTTTGAATACATTTTTATTGCTTTTTTCGCATTATCTCAGGATTCTAAGATCATTACTTTCATATTGAGTAAAAAACTACTTTTTGTTTTTGCAAACCTTACAAACTCACATTAATACATTATTACAGGCATTTTTAGACATGACACATGTTTGGTTTTGGAGTTATGTTTATATAACTTTCATATTTAATATGACTGTTATACTGTCATATTGAATAAAAAAAAACTGGCTTGTGTCTTTGCAAACTTTACAAAAGATCATTTTTCCAGTAAAACTAACAAAGATACATGTTTCCAGGCATTATTAGCCATTTTGCACATGTTGTTTAGGAGTAATGTTTAAATACATTTTTATTGCTTTTTCGCATTATCTCAGGATTTTAAGAACATTACAGTCATATTGAGTAAATGCTTTTTCCCATTATCTCAGGGTTCTAAAAACATTACAGTCAAGTAAAAAACTACTTTTTGTGTTTGCAAAATGTAAAACTCAGTAAAACTCCCAATGATTCATTATTTCAGGCATTATTAGCCATTTTTTTATGTAGTTTATGAGTTATGTTTAAATAACTGTCATATTCAGTGTGATTTTGTCATTGTGAGTAAAACCTAATTTTTGTATTTGCAAACCTTACAAAAACAACCGATTCTAGGAAAACTCACATTGATACAATATTACAGGCATGTTTGGACATATTGCATGTTTGGTTTTGGAGTTATATTTATATAACCTGCTTTCTGAGCCGCCACCTTTGTGGTTTGCGTGTCCCACTGATCCAGGAACTATGTTGTCCGGGGGCTTCTATGGTCTCCCAAGACAAACAGGTCCTAGGTGAGGGATCAGACAAAGAGCAGCTCAAAGACCTTTATTAAAAGTACAATTGAGGACCTAGATTTTTTCTCGCCCGGACGCAGGTCACCGTGGCTCCCCTGTGGAGCCAGGCCCAGAGGTGTGGCACGATGGCGATTGACGGGCCAGTCCCCATGGGGCCCAGCCGTGCTCAGCTCGAAGAGGCAACATGGATCCCCCCTCCAGGGCTCACCACTCATGGGCTGGGTCATAGAGGGTGCAGTGTGAGCTGGGCGGCAGCCGAAGGCAGGGCACTTGGTGGTCCGATTATCGGCTACATAAGCTCGCTCTTGGGACATGGAACGTCACCTCGCTGGGAGGGAAGGAGCCTGAGCTGGTGCATGAGGTGGAGACGTTCCCGGCTAGATATAGTTGGACTCACAGCAAGGGCTCTGGAACCTGTTCTCTCAGAGGGGCTGGACTGAACTGAACTTTCATTACTTGCAACGCCAGAGTGGAAGAGATTCCACACTGGCGTTGCATCTAATGAGAGGCTGGGGTGGCAATTCTTGTTGCCCCCCGGCTCAAAGCCTGCACGTTGGACTTTAAACCCAATAGACGAGATGGTAGCTTCCTTCAGCCTTCGGGTTGGGTGACGGGTCTTGATTGTTGTTTGTGTTTACACACCAAACAGCAGCTCAGAGTACCAACTCTTTTTGGATTCCCTTGAGGGAGTACTGGAGAGTGCTCCCTCGGGTGATTCCCTTGTTCTGCTGGTGGACTTCAACGCTATGTTGGCAACGACAGTGAAACCTGGAGAGTCGTGATTGGGAAAAATGGCCACCCGGATCTGAACCCAAGTGGTGCTTTGTTATTGGACTTTTGTGCTTGTCACGGATTGTCCATAACAAACACAATGTTCAAACATAAGGGTGTCCATATATGCACTTGGCACAAGGACACCCTCGGCCGCATGATTGACTTTGTAGTTGTGTCATGGGATTTGCGGCCTCATGTTTTGGACACTCGGTGAAGAGAGGGGCAGAGCTTTCTACCAACCACCACCTGGTGGTGAGCTGGCTCCGATGGTAGGGGAGGATGCTGGTCAGACCTGGCAGGCCCAAACGCATTGTAAGGGTCTGCTGGGAACACCTAGCAGAGTCTCCTGAAGAACATGTCCGGAAGAACTTTGAACATGTCACGAGGGAGGTGCTGGACATTGAGTCTGAGTGGACCATGTTCCGTTCCTCTCTTGTTGAGCCAGCTGATTGAAGCTGTGGCCGCAAGGTGTTTGGTGCCTGTCGTGGCGGTAATCCACCAGCAGTGAGGGATGCTGTCAAGCTGAAGAAAGAGCCACCGGGTCCTTTTGGCTCATGGGACTCCAGAGGCAGTGGGCATACCGACAGGCCAAGCGAGACCTCCTCAGTCCCACCAACACGTCTTCCTATGAGGAAACAGTGCCTGGGAAGTCTGTGGTGGGCTCTCCTATTTCTGGGGCTGAGGTTGCCAAGGTAGTTAAAAAGCTCCTCGGTGGCAAGGCCCCGGGGATATGAGCTCCGTCCGGACTTCCTTAAGGCTCTGGATGCTGTGGGGCAGTCTTGGTTGACAAGACTCTGCAACATTGCGTCTACATCGGGGGCGGTACCTCTGGATTGGCAGACCGGGGTGGTGGTACCTCTCTTTAAGAAGGGGAACCGGAGGTTGTGTTCCAACTATCGTAGATCACACTCCTCAGCCTTCCCGGTAAGGTCTATTCATGTGTAATGGAGAGGAGGAACCTCGGATCCAGGACAAACAGTGTGGTTTTCGTCCTGGTCGTGGAACGGTAGACCAGCTCTATACTCTCGGCAGGGTCCTTGAGTGTGCATGGGAGTTTGCCCAACCAGTCTACATAAGTTTTGTGGACTTGGAGAAGACATTCGACCTTGGTCCCCGGTAAATCCTGTGGGGAGTGCTCAGAGAGTATGGAGTATCGGCATGTCTGATTGTGGCGGGTGTCTCCCTGTATGATCAGTGTCAGAGCTTGGTCCGCATTGCCGGCAGTATGTCGGACACCTTTCCAGTGAGGGTTGGACTCCGCCAAGGCTGCCCTTTGTCACCGATTCTGTTCATAACTTTAATGGACAGAATATCTAGGCGCAGTCATGGCTTTGAGGATCCCCTCAACGCCATGACTGCGCCTGGTTTGGTGGCTGCAGGATTAAGTCTCTGCTTTTTGCAGATGATGTGGTCCTGATGGCTTCAACTGGCCAAGATCTTCAGCTTTCATTGGATTGGTTCGCAGTGAAGCGACTGGGATGAGAATCAGCACCTCCAAGTCCGAGTCCATGGTTCTCGCCCGGGAAAGGGTGGAGTGCCATCTCGAGGTTGGGAAAGAGATCTTGCCCCAAGTGAAGGAGTTCAAGTACCTAGGAGTCTTGTTCACGAGTGAGGATAGAGTGGATTGTGAGATCTACAGGCGGATCGGTGCGGCGTCTTCAGTAATGAGGACGCTATATCGATCCGTTGTGGTGAAGAAGGAGCTGAGCCAGAAGGAAAAGCTTTCAATTTACCGGTCGATCAACGTTCCCATCCTCACCTATGGTCATGAGCTTTGGGTTATGACCGAAAGGACAAGGTCACGGGTACAAGCGGCCGAAATGAGTTTCCTCCGCCGGGTGGTGGGTCTCTCCCTTAGAGATAGGGTGAGAAGCTCTGTCATCTGGGAGGAACTCAGTGTAAAGCCGCTGCTCCTCCACATTGAGAGGAGCCAGATGAGGTGGTTCGGGCATCTGCTCAGGATGCCACCCGGACGCCTCCCTAGGTCCGAACGGCAGGAGGCCATGGGGAAGACCTAGGATACATTGGAAAGACTATGGCCTGGGAACGCCTCGGGATCCCCCGAGAAGAGCTGGACGAAGTGGCTGGGGAGAGGGAAGTCTGGGCTCTCTGCTTAGGCTGTTGCCCCCGCAACCCGACCTCGGATAAGCGGAAGAAAATGGATGGATTTAGTATGACAGTTATACTGTCATATTGAGTGTGACAGTATACTGTCATAAAACCCAATTTTTGTATTTGCAAACCTGATTCTAGTAAAACTCACATCTATACAATATTACAGGCAATTTTGGACATAATGCACGTTTGGTTTTGGAGTTATGTTTATATAACTTTAATATATAGTATGACATCTATACTGTTATAATGAGTAAAAAAACTAACTTGTGTCTGTCATAAAACTCAATTTTTGTATTTGCAAACCTTACAAAAACAAATGATTCTAGTAAAACTCACATGGATTCAATATTACAGGCATTTTTAGACATTTTGCATGTTTGGTTTAGGAATTATGTTGGAATACATTTGTATTGCTTTTTTTCACATTATCTCAGCATTTTAAGAACTTACTGTCATATTGAGTAAAAAAAACTTTTTGTGTTTGCAAGCCTTAAAAAAACAACCGATTCTAGTAAAACTCACATTGATACAATATTACAGGCATGTTTAGACATCTTGCATGTTTGGTTTTGGAGTTATGTTTATATAACCTGCTTTCTGAGCCGCCACCTTTGTGGTTTGCTTGTCCCACTGATCCTAGGAGCTATGCTGTCCGGGGGCTTCTATGCCCCGTGGTAGGGTCCCCCAAGACAAACAGGTCCTAGGTGAGGAATCAGACAAAGAGCAGCTCAAAGACCTTTATGAAAAGTACAAATCGAGGACCTAGATATTTTCTCGCCCGGACGCGGGTCACCGTGTCTCCCCTGTGGAGCCAGGCCCAGAGGTGGGGCACGATGGCGAGCGACTGGTGCCCATGGGGCCCAGCTCGAAGAGGCAACGTGGGTCCCCCCTGCAATAGGCTCACCACTCATGGGCTGGGTCATAGAGGTCGGGTGCAGTGTTAGCTGGGCGGAAGCCGAAGGCAGGGCACTTGGCGGTCCGATTATCGGCTACATAAGCTCGCTCTTGGGACGTGGAACGTCACCTCGCGAGGTGGAGAAGTTCCCGGCTAGATAAAGCTGGACTCACTTCGACGCACAGCGAGGGCTCTGGGACCTGTTCTCTCAAGAGGGGTTGGACTCTCTTCCACTCTGGCGTTGCAAGTAATGAGAGGCTGGGTTGGCAATTCTTGTTGCCCCCCGGCTCAAAGCCTGCACGTTGGACTTAACCCAGAAGACGAGATGGTAACTTCCCTCCGCTTTCGGGTTGGGTGACGGGTCCTGACTGTTGTTGGTGTTTACGCACCAAACAGCAGCTCAGAGTACCCACTCTTTTTGGATTCCCTTGAGAGTGCTCCCTCGGGTGATTCCTTTGTTCTAATGGGGGTCTTCAACGCTCATGTTGGCAACGACTTTGAAACCTGGAGAGTCGTGATTGGGAAAAATGGCCACCCGGATCTGAACCCAAGTGGTGCTCTGTTATTGGACTTTTGTGCTAGTCACGGATTGTCCATAACAAACACAATGTTCAAACATAAGGGTGTCCATATGTGCACTTGGCACCAGGACACCCTCGGACCGCAGTTCCATTATTGACTTTGTAGTTGTGTCATGGGATTTGCGGCCTCATGTTTTGGACACTCGGGTGAAGAGAGGGGCGAGCTTTCTACCGATCACCACCTGGTGAGCTGGCTCCGATGGTGGGGTAGGATCCCGGACAGACCTGGCAGGCCCAAACGCATTGTGAGAGTCTTTTGGGAATGCCTAGCAGTCTCCTGTCAGAGAGAGTTTCTTTTTCTACCTCCGGAGGAACTTTGAACATATCACAAAGGAGGTGCTGGACATTGAGTCTGAATGGATCATGTTCCGTGCCTCTCTTGTCAAGCCAGCTGATTGGAGCTGTGGCCGCAAGGTGTTTGGTGCCTGTCGTGGCGGTAATCCTAGAACCCGCTGGTGGCCACCAGCAGTGCGGGATGCCGTCAAGCTGAAGACAGAGCTTATCTGGTCCTTTTGGCTCATGGGACTCCAGAGGCAGCGGGCATACCGACAGGCCAAGCAGTGCCTGGGGAATCTGTGGTGGGCTCTCCTATTTCTGGGGCTGAGGTTGCCAAGGTAGTTAAGAAGCTCCTCGGTGGCAAGGCCGCGGGGGTGGATGAGCTCCGTCCGGAGTTCCTTAAGGCTCTGGATGCTGTGGGGCTGTTTTAGTTGACAAGACTCTGCAACATCGCATGGACATCAGGGGCGGTACCTCTGGATTGGCAGACCGGGGTGGTGGTTCCTCTCTTTAAGAAGGGGAACCGGAGGGTGTGTTCCAACTATCGTAGATCACACTCCTCAGCCTTCCCGGTAAGGTCTATTCATGTGTACTGGAGAGGAGGAACCTCGGATCCAGGACGAACAGTGTGGTTTTCGTCCTGGTCGTGGAACGGTAGACCAGCTCTATACTCTCGGCAGGGTCCTTGAGTGTGCATGGGAGTTTGTCCAACCAGTCTACATGTGCTTTGTGGACTTGGAGAAGACATTCGACCGTGGCCACTCCGGGAAGTCCTGTGGGGAGTGCTCAGATAGTATGGGGTATCGGCATGTCTGATTGTGGCGGGTCGCTCCCTGTATGATCAGTGTCAGAGCTTGGTCCGCATTGCCAGCAATAAGTTGGCTGCCCCTTGTCACCAAATGTGTTCATAAATTTTATGGACAGAATTTCTAGGCGCAGTCATGGCGTTGAGGGGATCCGGTTTGGTGGCTGCAGGATTAGGTCTCTCCTTTTTGCAGATGATGTGGTCCTTATGGCTTTAACTGGCCAGGATCTTCAGCTATCATTGGATTGGTTCGCAGCCGAGTGTGAAGCGACTGGGATGAGAATCAGCACCTCCAAGTCCGAGGTTCTCGCCTGGGAAAGGGTGGAGTGCCATCTCGAGGTTGGGCAGGAGATCTTGCCCCAAGTGGATGAGTTCAAGTACCTGGAGTCTTGTTCATGAGTGAGGGAAGAGTGGATCGTGAGATGCACAGGCTGATCGGTGCGGCGTCTTCAGTAATGAGGACGCTATATCGATTCGTTGTGGTAAGAAGGAAAAAAAAGCTCTCAATTTACCGGTCAATCTACGTTCCCATCCTCACCTATGGTCATGAGCTTTGGGTTATGACCGAAAGGACAACAGCACGGGTACAAGCGGCCGAAATGAGTTTTCTCCGCTGGGTGGCGGGTCTCTCCCTTACTGTAAGAATTTTCACCGTTTAATTACAGTAACCTACTGGCAGCTAATGGTTCCAGTATAAAACTGTTTTTCTACAGCACACATACTGTGATTTATCACTACAGTTTACTGTTATTTTAGTGTATCTACTGTAATATCCATTAACAGTTAATTACAGTAAAATAATTGTAAGCACTATAGACTGAGCTTTACAGTATAATGCCACTAGAAGTTAATGAGTTGAACTTTTAATTTTTCAAAATCAAAATCCCTGCAATCTGCTGGCATAAAAATGACTGGAGAAATGGCCTTGCAAGATTATGTTTTTATTAACCAATTATTTATTGTGCATCAAGTACATTCAAAGTACATTTAGTGCATTCTTCTTATTTTCAGTAAAGCATTTTAACATTTATAACATGTCCACTTAATTTCTAACTGGAGACAAAACACTGAACACGAGTCCAGTGTTTAGTTGTCGGCTACATAAAGCCCCACTCAAAGTCTGTGAGATGTTTTATAAGGGTGGCTACGTGAGGATTTACAGTTGCTGCCTTTTTCTGGACCAGCTTCCCGGTCTTCTTGGACACCACCTTTCCCTGGCTAGCCTTTGTTCCCCTCTCAGGGTTAACGCCAATGAATCGCCTAAAAAAGAGAGAAAGCATATTAGATATTCTGTTGTGATTGAAGATTACTTGCAGTCGATACAGAACCCCCCTCACATTGTTATTTAGGAATATGCACTGCACAAATATTAATATCAATTTTAGGATATATGTGAGCCTATACCATAACCACAGCTGTAGATGAGTGAATGCTCTAAAACCCATTAAGACAAATTCAGAGAGGAAGACAATGCTAAAGCCTCCCCAATCCCTCTCTCTATTTATGTTTTCTCTCCATCTACGGGACCGTGTATTTACGCTGATGTTTCCTGCTTTCACCCATTTAACATATCGTTACCTGCTCATTACCTATCTTCTCTGCATCCTGGGGTCACACTGGTGCTTCTTGCCTTTACCCATTCAACATATCTTTACCTGCACATTACCTACCTTCTCTGCATAGTGTGGTCACGCTGGTGCTTTCTACCTTTACCCATTCAACATATCGTTACCTGCACATTACCTACCTTCTCTGTATCCTGGAGTCAAGCTGGTGTTTCCTGCCTTTACTCATTCAACATATCTTTACCTGCACATTACCTACCTTCTCTGTATCCTGGCGTCTAGCTGGTGTTTCCTGCCTTCACCCATTCAACATATCTTTACCTGCACATTACCTACCTTCCCTGCATCCTTGGGTCACACTGGTGCTTCTTTCTTTCACCATACAACATATCTTCACCTGCACATACCTACCTTGTCTGCAGGGCCTCGACCACACATGCGCTTCCTTCTTTCACCCATTCAACATACCTTCACCCGCACATTACCTACCTTCCCTGCATGGTGGGGTCACACTGGTGCTTCCTGCCTTTACCCATTCAACATATCTTCACCCGCACATTACCTACTTGCTCTGCATTCTCGGGTCAAGCTGGTGCTTCCTGCCATCATCCAGTCAACATATCTTTACCTGCAAATTACCTACTTTTTCTGCATCCTGGGGTCAAACAGGTGCTTCCTTCTTTGACCCAGTCAACATATCTTTACCTGCACATTACCTACCTTCTCTGTATCCTAGAGTCAAACTGGTGCTTCGGTCCCTAATAAGAAGGTCCACAAAGGAACAGAAGAGTCATTGATTTAAGGCACACAATTGGGGAAATGACAAGTCAAATTCCTGAACAGAGGTGAGAAATATAAAATAAAATATCCTAACAGTATTTTAACAGTATCAAGAGGATTTACCTTTGAACAAATTCCAATGTCCGAGGACCTTCCTCTTGGTATTCCAAGTTGAACACATAGTAGGTGGCAAGAAGGGCAGCAAGCCCTGAGATTAAGCTAGGTTGGACGCCTTTGCAGATGACATCACCTTCCATGCTGATCATCCAACGTTTTATTGTGACTTTGTCACCAGCAACTGGTACAGTCAAGAAATGCAGTTTATGTTCCTAAACAGTATCCAATATGGGTAGCATTTTAAAAGTATTTGGAATGGCCACCTCACTCGCTCTCTCTTTACTCTGTTTACATCTAGTCTCCTAAGGCAGTGGTTCTCAAATGGGGGTACGCGTACTCCTGGGGGTACTTGAAGGTATGCCAAGGGGTACGTGAGATTTTTTTTAAATATTCTAAAAATAGCAACAATTCAAAAATCCTTTATAAATATATTTATTGAATAATACTTCGACAAAATATGAATGTAAGTTCATAAACTGAACAACTAATCAAGTAGGCTATTCCATTCATTACCATAAAGCCAGAGTTTCCCCCATGCCATGATGGTTTGACTCTACCTGGCGGTGCCACACGGCACCAACTGTCAATCAACTATCCATGTAGAAAACAATGGAGGCTTGGTTAAAGCGTAGTGGACATGTTCCATAAATATTGATGTTAAAGATTTCTTTTTTTGTGAAGAAATGTTGAGAATGAAGTTCATGAATCCAGATGGATCTCTATTGCAATCCCCAAAGAGGGCACTTTAAGTTGATTACTTCTATGTGTAAAAATCTTTATTTATAATTGAATCACTTGTTTATTTTTCAACAAGTTTTTAGTTATTTTTATATCTTTTTTTCCAAATAGTTCAAGAAAGACCACAACAAATGAGCAATATTTTGCACTGTTATACAATTTAATTAATCAGAAACTGATGACATAGTGTTGTATTTTACTTCTTTATCTCTTTTTTTCAACCAAAAATGCTTTGCTCTGATTAGGGGGTACTTGAATTTAAAAAATGTTCACAGGGGTACATCACTGAAAAAAGGTTGAGAACCACTGTCCTAAGGCAGTGGTTCTCAACCTTTTTTCAGTGCTGTGAACATTTTTGAATGCAAGTAGACCTCCATGTCTTCATAACAGGAATATCCTGAATTCTCAAGTTGCATATCACAATAGTCATCATCAGTGTTAATAACACAAGAGCTGCTTGGATTTGCTGTTGATCAAGTCAAACTTCGTTCAGTGTAGCCGTAGTGCTTCCTTGACGCGTGCGATGTGAAAGTAGACTTAACTGTAAATCTTTTTTCACATTGACTGAAGGGGCACGTAACTGTCCTACCTTCGGTAATATGACTTTTCAAATGCAGGAGAAGGGCCCGTATATCATCGCACTTCGCGCTACATGAGACAATATTACAAGGTAAACCTTCTGCGCTATACATATCAGTCCTACTCTTGCCATATTTATGACGACGGCTGTGAGTTTTGAAGGCTGAGAAGTTGGAAAAAACTCTTGTGCATTTAGGGAAAGCACACTTAAACGATGCATTAGGCATACAACTATGACTTCGCATGTGTCTAACATACGCAAATACATTGCTGCAAGTCGCAGCACATATGTGGCAAGTTATCATCTTTTATGATGACTATGACAAAAAAGAAGAAAACTTAGCTAGCTAGCATGCGGCGGTACATGCGCGTGGTCAACGATAGTGTCTGTGATGCTGACATTTCGGACTTTATAAATATATATATAAAGTAATTCAAACAGAAAATGACACATCAAGGTACAAGTGACTCTTACCTTGTTATCAAAAACACACGATGCAGTAGGATGGATTTAGCCAGGTGAAATGAAGCTCGGTTGGACGAATTGTGGGCGGACCCAAGAAACAAGTCTGAAAAATACTGAATTACACTGTAGGTTTTACAGTAACTTACTGCTGGTCGATATTTTTTGAAAAATGCAACAAAATTTACAGTACTTAACTGCATTTAAGAAGAACATGATAGGTTGATTGGCAACACTAAATTGGCCCTAGTGTGTGAATGTGAGTGTGAATGTTGTCTGTCTATCTGTGTTGGCCCTGCGATGAGGTGGCGACTTGTCCAGGGTGTACCCCGCCTTCCGCCTGATTGTAGCTGAGATAGGCTCCAGCACCCCCCGCGACCCCGAAGGGAATAAGCGGTAGAAAATGGATGGATGGATGGAGTATATAACTGTAATTTTATTTTTTATTTTTACAGTAATTTTTTACAGTGAAGGTCATGGGTGTCAAACTCTGGCCCGTGGGCCAAATTTGGCCCAACGTGTAATTTGACTTGGCCCTTGAGGCAATATCAAATTAACACTAAAGCTGGACCGGCGATTATACATTGCGGCAGTGCCGCGGTAACACCGCATTCACCGCTACTTCTAATACTTGCCAACCCTCCCGGGAGTGACTCCAGCACTCCTCCCGAATTTTTTTTTTTTTTTTTTTTTCAGCTAGTCAAACGAGTGCCGGCCCAGTTTCATGTCAGTGCAGCTTCTGCCAAGTGCCCCTGGCTGCAGCCCGCAGATCGAGGAGGGGCTTATTTTCCCTCAATATGGGCGGGTCTCAACGTTGAGCCCGCGGGCTCCATCTGGTGGCGGAGATCCGGCAGCACACATTCTCAAACGTCAATAAAGCTACTTTTAACTTGTCAAATGTATTTTTTTTACCATGAAAAAACAATAAAAAATGTATATATATATAAACCATAGTATGAAAAAAGGTTCATGTATTTCATAGACTTAGACATTCCTACTTTTAACTTGTCAAATGTATCTGCCATCTTTTTTGTAGTTTTATTCCTTTTTTATTATCTTCATTATTTTCTGTATTGATCCTACACTATTATTGTGTTTTTTTTGTTACTTCTGATATGGCCTTGCCACGGTTTATTTGCTTATTTATTTTTTGTGTCTTTTTATTTTGTATTGTTTTACATCTGATCAACTTCTGTTACTTTCCTTTTCTTTTTTAAGTGTGAACGGTGGAGAGGTCCTCGAGAGGTGATCTTGGGATCACTTCCTGAGGATCCTTGATGCCGAGGAATGTTCATCCACTATGGGCTGGATAGCCTGTAGCTGATCTTGAGCCAGAGCGGGATGGATGGATATATATATATATATATATATATATATATACAATATCTGGGTATCTTTTCTAATACTGTTTATACTGTAAACCTTGCATTGTTAAAGTTTAAGTGCACCTCTCTCCTCAAGTGTGCATGTGAGTGGGTATGAGTGGATGTGCGATTGTATGAAGGTTTTGCGTGACCAAAGTATGACTGTTAAATGTGATTTTAACTGTAAAATTCAATACAAATATTTGCAAAAAAAAACACAAAAAAAACTTGTCAAATGTATTTTTTTTACCATGAAAAAACAATTTAAAAAAATATATATATAAACCATAGTATGGAAAAAGGTTCATGTATTTGATAGACTTAGACATTCCTACTTTTAACTTGTCAAATGTATTTTTTTTTACCATGAAAAAACAATTTAAAAAAATATATATCTAAACCATAGCATTTCCATAAGAGTATAGACACATATTATTTTGCACACTCAATTATATTAGCAAAGTCAAATAAACCAAAGACAGAAGACTTTGCATCATTGATTTTATTTTTCACCCCAGGCTAAAAATGTTTGATCTGTAAAGAAAAAAAAATGTTCCAACATTTTCCTTATTCAGTTCAGGCTTTGTTCCAAGCGTTTATGCGTGCTTTTCAATCAAAAGTTGATTGAAGTTGAGTGACTTTTATTTCGCTTATTATTTGTACAGACACGTTGCTCACAGCCTCTCTTCTGGCCCCTGGAGAGAGCTTGGTGTGAATGATGTCCAGGTGAGACATTACATAATAGCATTTGCTAGCTTTTTACTATTTTCTTGCCATACTTTTATTAAAATACATTGTTCACACCTCAGGGCCTAACAAAGCAAGGGTGCTCCAACAACTGTGGCGTGTTTGTTTTGATGGTAAGACCAAATCAGCATGTTATAGCATTGCTGTTGTCTGTCAAAATGTTTGCTTGCTACATTAAAACCACATTAATTTGTATTGAAAAAAATGTATCCTTGGGAATACGCCTGACATTATATTAAGCAGTACCTCTTGGCTTACAGTACACTCTGTACATTGTAATGGGGGCCAATTGTGATTTCAGAGAGGTATGTGTAAATCGTGACACATTATGCTTAGTGTACAAGGTGTTATTTTTTTTACAACATATTAACATCTCTGCGATGAGGTGGCGACTTGTCCAGGCTGTACCCCGCCTTCCGCCCAATTGTAGCTGAGATAGGCTCCAGCGCCCCTCGCGACCCCGAAGGGAATAAGCGGTAGAAAATGGATGGATGGATGGATATTAACATCTTCCTGCATTTCCTTCTTCAAAGGAAAACATGCTGCAAATTAGGAGATGGTGGTGTCTCGCTCTCCTGCAGAACTTCCCCATGCCGTAAGTGCTTTGAATATCACAAATCACAAAAAAAATGTTTTACTCACGGTCAACAGACCAACATGAATGTTTTCATAGTGAATGTATGTTGTCATCTAAATCACTAAGGTCTGAAGAAGACCGATTGCAGGACAGAAAACGGCGACGAGTGCAAGGAGGGCTACAGGTGAGAGGTCATGTGATTAATTAGTCTTGTAGTCAACTATTGCTAGACTAAAGCGTAATTCCTCCACTTATTTCAATTACCTTAGTTTTACATCTTGCATTGTTATTGTGCCTATAAGAACCGCAATCTGTTTCCTTTCTAGACAGTGGAAAATTAACAGAACTGGAAACAGGGAACAGGGTTGCTTGTTATGGGCCAGAAAAATACCTTGATACTTGCCATTGTTAAACATTTATGGGAGCTTAAGGAATGTATTTGGCTAGGCTACAACATTTTTTTTTTCTTTACAGATCAAACATTTTTAACCTGGGGTGAAAAATAAAATCAATGATGCAAAGTATTCTGTCTTTGGTTTATTTGACTTAGCTAATATAATTGAGTGTGCAAAATAATATGTGTCTATACTCTTTTGGAAATGCTATGGTTTATATATAATTATTATTCTTTTTTTTTCATGGTAAATGCTATGGTTTATATATAAATATATAAATATATATATATATATATATATATATACATATATATATATATATATATATATATATATATATATATATATATATATATATATATATATATATATATATATACATATTTTCATGGTAAAAAAACACATTTGACAAGTTAAAAGTAGGAATGTCTAAGTCTATCAAATACATGAACCTTTTTCCATATTCGGATCTCCGCCACCAGATGGAGCCCGCGGGCTCAACGTTGAGCCCGCCCACATTGAGGGAAAATAAGCCCCTCCTCGATCTGCAGGCTGCAGCCAGGGGTTACTCAGAAGCACCAACACACACACACAATTGAATGCAACGCATACTTCATCAACAGCGATACAGGTTACACTGACGGTAGCCAAATAAAAAACTTTAACACTTTTAGAAATATACGCCACACTGTGAATCCACACCAAACAAGAATGACAAACACATTTCGGGAGAACATCCGCACCGTAACACAACATAAACACAACACAACAAATACCCAGAACCCTTTGTAGCACTAAATCTTCCGGGACGCTACAAGGTGTGTGTGTGTGTGGGGGGGGGGGAGGTTTGGTGGTAGCGGGGGTGTATTTTGTAGCGTCCCGAAAGAGTTAGTGCTGCAAAAGATTCTGGGTATTTGTTCTTTTGTGTTTATGTTATGTTACGGTGCGGATGTTCTCCCGAAAAGTGTTTTTTATTTTTGTTTGGTGTGGGTTCACAGTGTGGCGTATATTTCTAACAGTGTTAAAGTTTTTTATACTGGCACCCTCAGTGTAACCTGTATCGCTGTTGATGAAGTATGCGTTGCATTCATTTGTGTATGCGTGCTGAAGCTGCACATATCTTGTGACTGGTTTTGAATGATGTTAGAATTGGGTGTACGAGATATGACTGTTGAACACCTTCGTTCGATAATGAAAGTTGCCTCAGCTCAAAGCCTGAGCCCCGACATTAAAGAACTAGCATCTAAAAAAAGATGCTAGGTATCTGGCTTGGGCACATCAAATTAGATCAGTGTGTTGCAAACTGAGCAGTTTAAAGTCCTGAATGGTTGTTTTATTCATTGTTATTTTATTTTCAAATTTATTAGCCTGTGGAAAAAGTTAATGTTGATATTTACCTCAGAAGGCTGCAAATAGAAAAGAGGCATTCAATTTTTATTTAAATTGTATTTGATATGCAATTGATATTTTTTAATTATTATTATTATTATTTGAAACTCCATTTTGCATGTCACTATAAAGTTATATAAGCCTTGCTTGTTCAATATTCAATGCAAAAGTTGTTTGGGTCCCTATTAAAAGGTTAATTTGTTCAACCTTGGCCCGCAGCTTTGTTCAGTTTTAAACTTTGGCCCACTCTGTATTTGAGTTTGACACCCCTGGTGAAGGTGAATCTCTGTCATCCTGGAGGCCACGGGGAAGACCCAGGACACATTGGGAACACTATGTCTCCCGGCTGGCCTGGGAACGCCTCGGGATCCCCTGAGAAAAGGTCCTAGGTGAGGGATCAGACAAAGAGCAGCTCAAAGACCTTTATGAAAAGTACAAATCGAGGACCTAGATTTTTTCTCGCCCAGGCGCAGGTCACCGTGGCTCCCCTGTGGAGCCAGGCGCAGAGGTGGGGCACGATGGCGAGCGACTGGTGGCCGGGCCTGTCTCCATGGGGCCCTGCCTCGAAGAGGCAACGTGGGTCAACCCTCCAATGGGCTCACCACTCATGGGCCCATTGAGGTCATAGAGGTCGGATGCAGTGTGAACTGGGTGGCAGCCGAAGGCAGGGCACTTGGCGGTCCGATTATCGGCTATATAAGCTCGCTCTTGGGACGTGGAACATCACCTCGCTGGGAGGGAAAGAGCCTGAGCTGGTGCGCGAGGTGAAGAAGTTCCGGCTAGATATAGTTGGACTCACTTCGACGCACAGCAAGGGCTCTGGAACCTGTTCTCTCAAGAGGGGCTGGACTCTCTTCCACTCTGGCGTTGCAAGCAATGAGAGGCTGGGGTGGCAATTGTTGTTGCTCAAAGCCTGCACGTTGGACTTTAACCCAGTAGACGAGATGGTAGCTTCCCTCCGCCTTCGGGTTGGGTGACGGGTCCTGACTGTTGTTTGTGTTTACGCACCAAACAGCAGCTCAGAGTACCCACTCTTTTTGGATTCCCTTGAGGGAGTACTGGAGAGTGCTCCCTCGGGTGATTCCCTTGTTCTGTTGGGGGACTTCAATGCTCATGTTGGCAAGGACAGTGAAACCTGGAGAGTCGTGATTGGGAAAAATGGCCACCCGGATCTGAACCCAAGTGGTGCTTTGTTATTGGACTTTTGTGCTCGTCACGGATTGTCCATAACAAACACAATGTTCAAACATAAGGAAGAACTTTGAACATGTCACGAGGGAGGTGCTGGACATTGAGTCTGAGTGGACCATGTTCCGTGCCTCTCTTGTCGAGCCTGCTGATTGGAGCTGTGGCCGCAAAGTGTTTGGTGCCTGTCGTGGCGGTAATCCTAGAACTCGCTGGTGGCCACCAGCAGTGAGGGATGCCGTCAAGCTGAAGAAAGAGCCTATCGGGTCCTTTTGGCTCATGGGACTCCAGAGGCAGCGGGCATACCGACAGGCCAAGCAGTGCCTGGGGAGTCTGTGGTGGACTCTCCTATTTCTGGGGCTTAGGTTGCCTAGGTAGTTAAAAAGCTCCTCTGTGGCAAGGCCCCGGTGGTGGATGAGTTCCTTAAGGCTCTGGATACTGTGGGGCTGTCTTGGTTGACAAGACTCTGCAACATCGCGTGAACATTGGGGGCGGTACCTCTGGCTTGGCAGACCGGGGTGGTGGTTCCTCTCTTTAAGAAGGGGAACCGGAGGGTGTGTTCCAACTATCGTGAAACACACTCCTCAGCCTTCCCGGTAAGGTCTATTCATGTGTACTGGAGAGGAGGAAACTCGGATCCAGGACGAACAGTGTGGTTTTCATCCTGGTCGTGGAACGGTAGACCAGGTCTATACTCTCGGCAGGGTCCTTGAGTGTGAAGCGACTGGGATGAGAATTAGCACCTCCAAGTCCAAGTCCACGCAGGAAAGGGTCGAGTGCCATCTCCAGGTTGGGGAGGAGATCTTGCCCCAAGTGGAGGAGTTCAAGTACCTAGGAGTCTTGTTCACGAGTGAGGATAGAGTGGATCGAGAGATCCACAGGCGGATTGGTGCGGCGTCTTCAGTATTGAGGACGCTATATCGATCCGTTGTGGTGAAGAAGGAGCTGAGCCAGAAGGAAAAGCTCTCAATTTACCGTCGATCTACGTTCCCAGCTTTGGGTTATGACCGAAAGGACAAGCGGCCGAAATGCGTTTCCTCTGCCGGGTGGTGAATCTCTCCCTTAGAGACAGGGTGAGAAGCTCTGTCATCCGGGAGGTACTCAAAGTAAACCCGCTGCTCCTCCACATTGAGAGGAGCCATGAGGTGGTTCGGGCATCTGCTCAGGATGCCACCCGAACGCCTCTAGGGAGGTGTGGCAGGAGGCCACGGGGAAGACCTAGGACACATTGGAAAGACTATGTCCCCGGCTGGCCTGGGAACGCCTCGGAATACCCCGAGAAGAGCTGGACGAAGTGGCTGGGGAGAGGGAAGTCTGGGATTTTCTGCTCAGGCTGCTGCCCCCGCAACCCGACCTCGGATAAGCGGAAGAAAATGGATGGATTTAGAATGACAGTTATACTGTCAGATTGAGTACAAAAACTAACTAAACCTTACACAATATAATGTTTCTAGTAAAACTCACAAAGATACATATCTCCAGGCATTATTAGCCATTTTGCATGTGTGGTTTAGGAGTTATATTTAAATAAATAACTGTCAGATTGAGTGTGACAGTAAACTGTCATAGTGAGTAAAACCCTTATTTTGTATTTGCAAACCTTACAAAAACAACTAAATCTAGTTAAACTCACACAGATACAACATTACAGGCATTTTTAGACATAATGCATGTTTGGTTTTAGAGTTATGTTTATATAACTTTCATATTTAGAAAGTTATACTGTCATATTGAATAAAAACAACAACTAACTTGTGTCTTTGCAAACCTTACCAAATACCATGTTTCTAGTAAAACTAACTAAGATACATGCTCCAGGCATTATTAGCCATTTTGCATGTGTTGTTTGAGTTATGTTTAAATAACTGTCATATTGAGTGTGACAGTATACTGTCATAAAACCCAATTTTTGTATTTGCAACCCTGATTCTAGTAAAACTCACATATATACAATATTACAGGCAGTTTTGGACATAATGCAAGTTTGGTTTTGGAGTTATGTTTATATAACTTTCATACATAGTATGACAGCTAAATTGTTATATTGAGTAAAATAACTAACTTGTGTTTGTCATAAAACCCAATTTTTGTATTAGCAAACCATACAACTGATTCAAATAAAACTCATATAGATTCAATATTACAGGCATTTTCAGACATTTTGCAAGTTTGGTTTAGGAATTATGTTGTAATACATTTGTATTGCTTTTTTCACATTATCTCAGGATTTTTAGAACATTACTGTCATATTGAGTAAAAAAATATTTTTTGTGTTTGCAAGCCTTAAAAAAAGCATATGTTTCCAGTAAAACTCCCAAAGATGCATTATTTCAGGCATTATTAGCCATTTTTCAGGTGTGGTTTAGGAGGTATGTTTGAATAACTGTCATATTGAGTGTGGCGTTATACTGTCATATAGAGTTAAAAAAAACTAACTTGTGTCTTTGCAAACCTTACAAAAGAAAATGTTTCTAGCAACACTCACAAAGATAATTTTTTTCACGCTATTAGACATGTTTCATGTGTATTTAGGAGTTATAATTAAATAACTTTCATATTGA
The DNA here is from genome assembly GCF_033978785.1 of Entelurus aequoreus. Taxonomy (NCBI): domain Eukaryota; kingdom Metazoa; phylum Chordata; class Actinopteri; order Syngnathiformes; family Syngnathidae; genus Entelurus; species Entelurus aequoreus. Next base: position 187,484 of record NW_026908010.1, on the reverse strand, counting down.
GTGTTAAAGTTATAATGTCATTATGTGTAAAACCAAATTTTTGTATTTGCAAACCTTACAAAAACAATTGATTCTAGTAAAACTTACATAGATTCAATATTACAGGCATTTTTAGACAATTTACATGTTTGGTTTAAAAGTTGTGTTTGAATACATTTTTATTGCTTTTTTCGCATTATCTCAGGATTCTAAGATCATTACTTTCATATTGAGTAAAACACTACTTTTTGTTTTTGCAAACCTTACAAACTCACATAAATACATTATTACAGACATTTTTAGACATGACACATGTTTGGTTTTGGAGTTATGTTTATATAACTTTTATATTTAGTATGACTGTTATACTGTCATATTAAATAAATAAAAACTAGCTTGTGTCTTTGCAAACTTTACAAAAGATCCTTTTTCTAGTAAAACTAACAAAGATACATGTCTCCAGGCATTATTACCCATTTTGCATGGGTTGTTTAGGAATTATGTTTAAATACATTTTTATTGCTTTTTTCGCATTATCTCAGGATTCTTAGATCATTACTTTCATATTGAGTAAAAAAACACTTCTTTTTTTTGCAAACCTTACAAACTCACATAAATACATTATTACAGGCATTTTTAGACATAACACATGTTTGGTTTTGGAGTTATGTTTTGATAACTTTCATATTTAGTAGGACTGTTATACTGTCATATTGAATAAAAAAAACTAGTTTGTGTCTTTGATATCCTTACAAAAGATCATTTTTCTAGTAAAACTAACAAATATACATGTCTCCAGGCATTATTAGCCATTTTGCATGGGTTGTTTAGGAATTATGTTTAAATACATTTTTATTGCTTTTTTCGCATTATCTCAGGATTCTAAAATCCTTACTTTCATATTGAGGAAAAAACTACTTTTTGTTTTTGCAAACCTTACAAACTCACATTAATACATTATTATAGGCAATTTTAGACATGACACACGTTTGGTTCTGGAGTTATGTTTATATAACTTTCATATTTAGTATGACTGTTATACTGTCTTATTGAATAAAAACAACTAGCTTGTGTCTTTGCAAACTTTACAAAAGATACATTTTCTAGTAAAACTAACAAAAATACATGTCTCCAGGCATTATTACCCATTTTGCCTGGGTTGTTTAGGAGTTATGTTTAAATAAATTTTTATTGCTTTTTTCGCATTATCTCAGGATTCTAAGATCATTACTTTCATATTGAGTAAAAAACTCGTTTTTGTTTTTGCAAACCTTACAAACTCACATTAATACATTATTACAGGCATTTTTAGACATGACACATGTTTGGTTTTGGAGTTATGTTTATATAACTTTCATATTTAATATGACTGTTATACTGTCATATTGAATAAAAAAAAACTGGCTTGTGTCTTTGCAAACTTTACAAAATATCATTTTTCCAGTAAAACTAACAAAGATACATGTTTCCAGGCATTATTAGCCATTTTGCATATGTTGTTTAGGAGTAATGTTTAAATACATTTTTATTGCTTTTTTCGCATTATCTCAGGATTTTAAGAACATTACAGTCATATTGAGGAAAAAAACTACTTTTTGTGTTTGCAAGATTTAAAAAAGCATGTGTTTCGAGTAAAACGGCCAAGGATGCATTATTTCAGGCATTATTAGCCATTTTTCATGTGTGGTTTGAGTTATGGTTAAATAACTGTCATATACTGTCAGTTATGACATAGTAAGTAAAACCTAATTTATGTATTTGCAAACCTTACAAAATCATTTAAATCTAGTAAAACTCACATGGATTCAATATTACAGACATTTTTAGACATTTTGCATGTTTGGTTTAGGAATTATGTTGGAATCATTTTTATTAATTTGTTCGTATTTTCTCAGAATTTTAGAACATTACTGTCATATTGATGAGTAAAGAAATAATTTTTGTGTTTGCAAGCCTTAAAAAAGCATATGTTTCCAGTAAAACTTACAAGAATGCATTATTTCAGGCATTGTTAATCATTTTTCATGTGTAGTTTAAGAGTTATGTTTAAATAACTGTCATATTGAGTGTGGCAGTTATACTGTCATATTGAGTAAAAAAAACTAACCTGTCTTTGCAAACCTTACAAAAGAAAATGTTTCTAGTAACACTCACAAAGATAAAAATTTTCACGCATTATTAGACATGTTTCATGTGTGGTTAGGAGTTATAAATAAATAATTGTCATATTGAGTGTTACAGTTTTAATGTCATTATGTGTAAAACCTAATTTTTGTATTTGCAAACCTTACAAAAACAATTGATTCTAGTAAAACTTATATAGATTCAATATTACAGGCATTTTTAGACATTTTACATGTTTGGTTTAAAATTTGTGTTTGAATACATTTGTATTGCTTTTTTCGAATTATCTCAGGATTCTAAGAACATTACTTTCATATTGAGTAAAAAACTACTTTTTGTTTTTGCAAACCTTACAAACTCACATAAATACATTATTACAGGCATTTTTAGACATTCAATCAATCAATCAATGTTTATTTATATAGCCCTAAATCACAAGTGTCTCAAAGGGCTGTACAAGCCACAACGACATCCTCGGTACAGAGCCCACATACGGGCAAGGAAAAACTCACCCCAGTGGGACGTCGGCGAATGACTATGAGAAACCTTGGAGAGGACCGCATATGTGGGTAACCCCCCCCCTCTAGGGGAGACCGAAAGCAACGGATGTCGAGTGGGTCTGACATAACATTGTGAAAGTCCAGTCCACAGTGGATCCAACACATCAGCGGGAGTCCAGTCCACAGCGGGGCCAACAGGAAACCATCCCGAGCGGAGACGGGTCAGCAGCGCAGAGATGTCCCCAACCGATGCACAGGCTAGTGGTCCACCCGGGGTCCCGGCTCTGGACAGCCAGCACTTCATCCATGGCCACCGGACCTATGCAACTCCCCCTCGCAAGGGACAGGGGAGAAGAGGAGAGAAGAAAAGAAACGGCAGATCAACTGGTCTAAAAAAGGGGGGGTCTATTTAAAGGCTAGATTATACAAATGAGTTTTAAGATGGGACTTAAATGCTTCTACTGAGGTAGCATCTCTAACTGTTACCGGGAGGGCATTCCAGAGTACTGGAGCCCGAATAGAAAACGCTCTATAGCCCGCAGACTTTTTTTTGGCTCTGGGAATCACTAATAAGCCGGAGTTCTTTGAACGCAGATTTCTTGTCGGGACATATGGTACAATACAATCGGCGAGATAGGCTGGAGCTAAACCGTGTAATATTTTATACGTAAGTAGTAAAACCTTAAAGTCGCATCTTAAGTGCACAGGAAGTCAGTGCAAGTGAGCCAGTATAGGCGTAATATGATCAAACTTTCTTGTTTTTGTCAAAAGCCTTGCAGCCGCATTTTGTACCAACTGTAATCTTTTAATGCTAGACATAGGGAGGCCCGAAAATAATACGTTACAGTAATCGAGACGAGACGTAACGAACGCATGAATAATGATCTCAGCGTCGCTAGTGGACAAGATGGAACGAATTTTAGCGATATTACGGAGATGAAAGAAGGCCGTTTTAGTAACACTCTTAATGTGTGACTCAAACGAGAGAGTTGGGTCGAAGATAATACCCAGATTCTTTACCGAGTCTCCTTGTTTAATTGTTTGGTTGTCAAATGTTAAGGTGGTATTATTAAATAGATGTTGGTGTCTAGCAGGACCGATAATCAGCATTTCCGTTTTCTTAGCGTTGAGTTGCAAAAAGTTAGCGGACATCCATTGTTTAATTTCATTAAGACACGCCTCCAGCTGACTACAGTCCGGCGTGTTGGTCAGCTTTAGGGGCATGTAGAGTTGAGTGTCATCAGCATAACAGTGAAAGCTAACACCGTACTTGCGTATGATGTCACCCAGCGGCAGCATGTAAATACTAAAGAGTGCAGGGCCAAGAACCGAACCCTGGGGAACTCCGCACGTTACCTTGACATAGTCCGAGGTCACATTGTTATGGGAGACGCACTGCATCCTGTCAGTAAGATAAGAGTTAAACCAAGACAAGGCTAAGTCTGACATACCAATACGTGTTTTGATACGCTCTAATAAAATATTATGATCGACGGTATCGAAAGCGGCGCTAAGATCAAGAAGCAGCAACATAGATGACGCATCAGAATCCATCGTTAGCAATAGATCATTAGTCATTTTTGCGAGGGCTGTCTCCGTAGAGTGATTTGCCCTGAAACCGGATTGAAAAGGTTCACAGAGATTGTTAGTCACTAAGTGTTCATTTAGCTGCTGTGCAACAGTTTTTTCGAGAATTTTGGAAATAAACGGAAGGTGGGACACCGGTCGGTAGTTTACCATGAGGTCAGGATCGAGGTTAGGTCTTTTGAGCAGAGGATGAATAACCGCGTTTTTGAATGCTAGGGGAACAGTGCCGGAGGAAAGTGATAAGTTTATAATATTTAACACTGATGGACCTAATAATACAAACAGTTCCTTGATAAGTTTCCCAGGAAGTGGGTCAAGTAAACATGTTGTTTGTTTTATCCCACTTACACGCTGTAATAATTCCTCTAATGTTATTTCATCAAAAATAGAGAGACTATTTTGGAGGGCAGTGTCCGTCGTATATACAGTCGTATTTGTGTTAATAGAGCCCAGTTGTAGCTGGGATGCGTTGTCTTTAATCTCCTTTCTAATGAGTTCAATTTTCTTATTAAAGAAATTCATAAAATCATCTGCCGAGTGGGTGGAGCTACTGGGAGGAGTCCCTTGTTGGGTTAGCGATGCTACTGTACTAAACAGAAATTTAGGATCGTTTTTGTTGAGGCGGATGAGATTTGAGTAGTATTTAGCTTTAGCTAAGGTAAGCATGCGTTTATAAGTTATTAAACTATCACTCCATGCTTGATGGAAAACCTCAAGTTTAGTCGCGCGCCATTTGCGTTCCAGTTTTCTACATGATAATTTATGAGCTCTAATTTCTTCTGTAAACCATGGGGTGCGCCTTTTAGGGGCCCTTTTTTGCTTTAGCGGTGCTATACTATCAATAATTTCGCGCAAGGCATCGTCAAAGTTGTTAGTGAGTTTATCAATAGAGCCGACATAATTTGGGAATGGTGCTATTACCGAAGGCAGTAGGTCAGCAAGAGTCATCGTTGTGGCAGCATTAATGTTGCGGCCGCTATAGCAGTTATTATTATTATTAGCTTGTTGACAAAGAGTCAAAACTTCAAATTTTATAAGGTAATGATCGGACATTACTTTAGTATATGGAAGTATCATAACTTTGGAGGTGGTGACACCCCTGACAAGCACTAGATCTATTGTATTACCGTTGCGATGCGTGGGTTCATGTATTATTTGTGTAAGACCACAGCTATCAATTATGGTTTGGAGCGCCACGCACTGAGGGTCCGATGGGGTATTCATATGGATATTAAAGTCCCCTATTATGATTATATTGTCGGCGTGCGTCACTAGATCAGCAACGAACTCTGAGAAACATGACACATGTTTGGTTTTGGAGTTATGTTTATATAACTTTCATATTTAGTATGACTGTTATACTGTCATATTGAATAAAAAAAACTAGCTTGTGTCTTTGATATCTTTACAAAAGATCATTTTTTTCAACTAACAACGTTACATGTCTCCCTAGGCATTATTAGCCATTTTGCATGTGTTGTTTAGGAGTTAGGTTTAAATACATTTTTATTGCTTTTTTCCCTTTATCTCAGGGTTCTAAGAACATTACAGTCAAGTAAAAAAATAATTTTTGTGTTTGCAAAATGTAAAACTCAGTAAAACTCCCAATGATTCATTATTTCAGGCATTATTAGCCATTTTTTTGTGTGGTTTATGAGTTATGTTTAAATAACTGTCATATTGAGTGTGATTTTGTCATTGTGAGTAAAACCTAATTTTTGTATTTGCAAACCTTACAAAAACAACCGATTCTAGGAAAACTCACATTGATACAATATTACAGGCATGTTTAGGCATATTGCATGTTTGGTTTTGGAGTTATATTTATATAACCTGCTTTCTGAGCCGCCACCCTTGTGGTTTGCGTGTCCCACTGATCCAGGAACTATGTTGTCCGGGGGCTTCTATGGTCTCCCAAGACAAACAGGTCCTAGGTGAGGGATCAGACAAAGAGCAGCTCAAAGACCTTTATTAAAAGTACAATTGAGGACCTAGATTTTTTCTCGCCCGGACGCAGGTCACCGTGGCTCCCCTGTGGAGCCAGGCCCAGAGGTGTGGCACGATGGCGATTGACGGGCCAGTCCCCAAGGGGCCCAGCCGTGCTCAGCTCGAAGAGGCAACGTGGATCCCCCCTCCAGGGCTCACCACTCATGGGCTGGGTCATAGAGGGTGCAGTGTGAGCTGGGCGGCAGCCGAAGGCAGGGCACTTGGTGGTCCGATTATCGGCTACATAAGCTCGCTCTTGGGACATGGAACGTCACCTCGCTGGGAGGGAAGGAGCCTGAGCTGGTGCATGAGGTGGAGACGTTCCCGGCTAGATATAGTTGGACTCACAGCAAGGGCTCTGGAACCTGTTCTCTCAGAGGGGCTGGACTGAACTGAACTTCCATTACTTGCAACGCCAGAGTGGAAGAGATTCCACACTGGCGTTGCAACTAATGAGAGGCTGGGGTGGCAATTCTTGTTGCCCGCAGGCTCAAAGCCTGCACGTTGGACTTTAAACCCAATAGACGAGATGGTAGCTTCCTTCAGCCTTCGGGTTGGGTGACGGGTCCTGACTGTTGTTTGTGTTTACACACCAAACAGCAGCTCAGAGTACCAACTCTTTTTGGATTCCCTTGAGGGAGTACTGGAGAGTGCTCCCGCGGGTGATTCCCTTGTTCTGCTGGTGGACTTCAACGCTATGTTGGCAACGACAGTGAAACCTGGAGAGTCGTGATTGGGAAAAATGGCCACCCGGATCTGAACCCAAGTGGTGCTTTGTTATTGGACTTTTGTGCTTGTCACGGATTGTCCATAACAAACACAATGTTCAAACATAAGGGTGTCCATATGTGCACTTGGCACAAGGACACCCTCGGCCGCATGATTGACTTTGTAGTTGTGTCATGGGATTTGCGGCCTCATGTTTTGGACACTCGGTGAAGAGAGGGGCAGAGCTTTCCACCAACCACCACCTGGTGGTGAGCTGGCTCCGATGGTAGGGGAGGATGCCGGTCAGACCTGGCAGTTCCAAACGTATTGTAAGGGTCAGCTGGGAACACCTAGCAGAGTCTCCTGAAGAACTTTGAACATGTCCGGAAGAACTTTGAACATGTCACGAGGGAGGTGCTGGACATTGAGTCTGAGTGGACCATGTTCTGGACCGTTCCTCTCTTGTTGAGCCAGCTGATTGAAGCTGTGGCCGCAAGGTGTTTGGTGCCTGTCGTGGCGGTAATCCACCAGCAGTGAGGGATGCTGTCAAGCTGAAGAAAGAGCCACCGGGTCCTTTTGGCTCATGGGACTCCAGAGGCAGTGGGCATACCGACAGGCCAAGCGAGACCTCCTCAGTCCCACCAACACGTCTTCCTATGAGGAAACAGTGCCTGGGAAGTCTGTGGTGGGCTCTCCTATTTCTGGGGCTGAGGTTGCCAAGGTAGTTAAAAAGCTCCTCGGTGGCAAGGCCCCGGGGGTATGAGCTCCGTCCGGAGTTCCTTAAGGCTCTGGATGCTGTGGGGCAGTCTTGGTTGACAAGACTCTGCAACATTGCGTCTACATCGGGGGAGGTACCTCTGGATTTGCAGACCGGGGTGGTGGTACCTCTCTTTAAGAAGGGGAACCGGAGGGTGTGTTCCAACTATCGTAGATCACACTCCTCAGCCTTCCCGGTAAGGTCTATTCATGTGTAATGGAGAGGAGGAACCTCGGATCCAGGACGAACAGTGTGGTTTTCGTCCTGGTCGTGGAACGGTAGACCAGCTCTATACTCTCGGCAGGGTCCTTGAGTGTGCATGGGAGTTTGCCCAACCAGTCTACATAAGTTTTGTGGACTTGGAGAAGACATTCGACCTTGGTCCCCGGTAAATCCTGTGGGGAGTGCTCAGAGAGTATGGAGTATCGGCATGTCTGATTGTGGCGGGTGTCTCCCTGTATGATCAGTGTCAGAGCTTGGTCCGCATTGCCGGCAGTATGTCGGACCCCTTTCCAGTGAGGGTTGGACCCCGCCAAGGCTGCCCTTTGTCACCGATTCTGTTCATAACTTTAATGGACAGAATATCTAGGCGCAGTCATGGCTTTGAGGATCCCCTCAACGCCATGACTGCGCCTGGTTTGGTGGTTGCAGGATTAGGTCTCTGCTTTTTGCAGATGATGTGGTCCTGATGGCTTCAACTGGCCAAGATCTTCAGCTTTCATTGGATCGGTTCGCAGTGAAGCGACTGGGATGAGAATCAGCACCTCCAAGTCCGAGTCCATGGTTCTCGCCCGGGAAAGGGTGGAGTGCCATCTCGAGGTTGGGAAAGAGATCTTGCCCCAAGTGAAGGAGTTCAAGTACCTAGGAGTCTTGTTCACGAGTGAGGATAGAGTGGATTTTGAGATCTACAGGCGGATCGGTGCGGCGTCTTCAGTAATGAGGACGCTATATCGATCCGTTGTGGTGAAGAAGGAGCTGAGCCAGAAGGAAAAGCTTTCAATTTACCGGTCCATCAACGTTCCCATCCTCACCTATGGTCATGAGCTTTGGGTTATGACCGAAAGGACAAGGTCACGGGTACAAGCGGCCGAAATGAGTTTCCTCCGCCGGGTGGTGGGTCTCTCCCTTAGAGATAGGGTGAGAAGCTCTGTCATCTGGGAGGAACTCAGTGTAAAGCCGCTGCTCCTCCACATTGAGAGGAGCCAGATGAGGTGGTTCGGGCATCTGCTCAGGATGCCACCCGAACGCCTCCCTAGGTCCGAACGGCAGGAGGCCATGGGGAAGACCTAGGATACATTGGAAAGACTATGGCCTGGGAACGCCTCGGGATCCCCCGAGAAGAGCTGGACGAAGTGGCTGGGGAGAGGGAAGTCTGGGCTTTCTGCTTAGGCTGCTGCCCCCGCAACCCGACCTCGGATAAGCGGAAGAAAATGGATGGATTTAGTATGACAGTTATACTGTCATATTAAGTGTGACAGTATACTGTCATAAAACCCAATGTTTGTATTTGCAAACCTGATTCTAGTAAAACTCACATCTATACAATATTACAGGCAATTTTGGACATAATGCACGTTTGGTTTTGGAGTTATGTTTATATAACTTTAATATATAGTATGACATCTATACTGTTATAATGAGTAAAAAAACTAACTTGTGTCAGTCATAAAACTCAATTTTTGTATTTGCAAACCTTACAAAAACAAATGATTCTAGTAAAACTCACATGGATTCAATATTACAGGCATTTTTAGACATTTTGCATGTTTGGTTTAGGAATTATGTTGGAATACATTTGTATTGCTTTTTTTCACATTATCTCAGCATTTTAAGAACTTACTGTCATATTGAGTAAAAAAAAACTTTTTGTGTTTGCAAGCCTTAAAAAAACAACCGATTCTAGTAAAACTCACATTGATACAATATTACAGGCATGTTTAGACATCTTGCATGTTTGGTTTTGGAGTTATGTTTATATAACCTGCTTTCTGAGCCGCCACATTTGTGGTTTGCGTGTCCCACTGATCCTAGGAGCTATGTTGTCCGGGGGCTTCTATGCCCCCTGGTAGGGTCCCCCAAGACAAACAGGTCCTAGGTGAGGAATCAGACAAAGAGCAGCTCAAAGACCTTTATGAAAAGTACAAATCGAGGACCTAGATATTTTCTCGCCCGGACGCGGGTCACCGTGGCTCCCCTGTGGAGCCAGGCCCAGAGGTGGGGCACGATGGCGAGCGACTGGTGCCCATGGGGCCCAGCTCGAAGAGGCAACGTGGGTCCCCCCTGCAATAGGCTCACCACTCATGGGCTGGGTCATAGAGGTCGGGTGCAGTGTTAGCTGGGCGGAAGCCGAAGGAAGGGCACTTGGCGGTCCGATTATCGGCTACATAAGCTCGCTCTTGGGACGTGGAACGTCACCTCGCGAGGTGGAGAAGTTCCCGGCTAGATAAAGCTGGACTCACTTCAACGCACAGCAAGGGCTCTGGAACCTGTTCTCTCAAGAGGGGTTGGACTCTCTTCCACTCTGGCGTTGCAAGTAATGAGAGGCTGGGTTGGCAATTCTTGTTGCCCCCCGGCTCAAAGTTGGACTTAACCCAGAAGACGAGATGGCAACTTCCCTCCACTTTTGGGTTGGGTGACGGGTCCTGACTGTTTTTGGTGTTTACGCACCAAACAGCAGCTCAGTGTACCCACTCTTTTTGGATTCCCTTGAGAGTGCTCCCTCGGGTGATTCCTTTGTTCTAATGGGGGTCTTCAACGCTCATGTTGGCAACGACTTTGAAACCTGGAGAGTCGTGATTGGGAAAAATGGCCACCCGGATCTGAACCCAAGTGGTGCTTTATTATTGGACTTTTGTGCTCGTCACGGATTGTCCATAACAAACACAATGTTCAAACATAAGGGTGTCCATATGTGCACTTGGCACCAGGACACCCTCGGCCGCAGTTCCATTATTGACTTTGTAGTTGTGTCATGGGATTTGCGGCCTCATGTTTTGGACACTCGGGTGAAGAGAGGGGCGAGCTTTCTACCGATCACCACCTGGTGAGCTGGCTCCGATGGTGGGGTAGGATCCCGGACAGACCTGGCAGGCCCAAACGCATTGTGAGAGTCTTTTGGGAATGCCTAGCAGTCTCCTGTCAGAGAGAGTTTCTTTTTCTACCTCCGGAGGAACTTTGAACATGTCACAAAGGAGGTGCTGGACATTGAGTCTGAATGGATCATGTTCCGTGCCTCTCTTGTCAAGCCAGCTGATTGGAGCTGTGGCCGCAAGGTGTTTGGTGCCTGTCGTGGCGGTAATCCTAGAACCCGCTGGTGGCCACCAGCAGTGTGGGATGCCGTCAAGCTGAAGAAAGAGCTTATCTGGTCCTTTTGGCTCATGGGACTCCAGAGGCAGCGGGCATACCGACAGGCCAAGCAGTGCCTGGGGAATCTGTGGTGGGCTCTCCTATTTCTGGGGCTGAGGTTGCCAAGGTAGTTAAAAAGCTCCTCGGTGGCAAGGCCGCGGGGGTGGATGAGCTCCGTCCGGAGTTCCTTAAGGCTCTGGATGCTGTGGGGCTGTTTTAGTTGACAAGACTCTGCAACATCGCATGGACATCAGGGGCGGTACCTCTGGATTGGCAGACCGGGGTGGTGGTTCCTCTCTTTAAGAAGGGGAACCGGAGGGTGTGTTCCAACTATCGTAGATCACACTCCTCAGCCTTCCCGGTAAGGTCTATTCATGTGTACTGGAGAGGAGGAACCTCGGATCCAGGACGAACAGTGTGGTTTTCGTCCTGGTCGTGGAACGGTAGACCAGCTCTATACTCTCGGCAGGGTCCTTGAGTGTGCATGGGAGTTTGTCCAACCAGTCTACATGTGCTTTGTGGACTTGGAGAAGACATTCGACCGTGGCCACCCCGGGAAGTCCTGTGGGGAGTGCTCAGAGAGTATGGGGTATCGGCATGTCTGATTGTGGCGGGTCGCTCCCTGTATGATCAGTGTCAGAGCTCGGTCCGCATTGCCAGCAGTAAGTCGGACCCCTTTCCAGTGAGGGTTGGACCGGAGTCCAACCCTTGTGTTGGCTGCCCTTTGTCACCAAATGTGTTCATAAATTTTATGGACAGAATTTCTAGGCGCAGTCATGGCGTTGAGGGGATCCGGTTTGGTGGCTGCAGGATTAGGTCTCTCCTTTTTGCAGATGATGTGGTCCTTATGGCTTTAACTGGCCAGGATCTTCAGCTCTCATTGGATTGGTTCGCAGCCGAGTGTGAAGCGACTGGGATGAGAATCAGCACCTCCAAGTCCGAGGTTCTCGCCCGGGAAAGGGTGGAGTGCCATTTCGAGGTTGGGCAGGAGATCTTTCCCCAAGTGGATGAGTTCAAGTACCTGGAGTCTTGTTCATGAGTGAGGGAAGAGTGGATCGTGAGATGCACAGGCTGGCGGCCGAAATGAGTTTTCTCCGCTGGGTGGCGGGTCTCTCCCTTACTCTAAGAATGTTTACCGTTTAATTACAGTAACCTACTGGCAGCTAATGGTTCCAGTATAAAACTGTTTTTCTACAGCACACATACTGTGATTTATCACTACAGTTTATTACTGTAAAAAGTATCACAGTACTGTGCTGTATCAAATATACGCTTCACAGCATAATACTGTCATCTGTTTAGCGGCATTACACTGTTATTTTAGTGTATCTACTGTAATATCCATTAACAGTTAATTACAGTAAAATAATTGTAAGCACTATAGACTGAGCTTTACAGTATAATGCCACTAGAAGTTAATGAGTTGAACTTTTAATTTTTCAAAATCAAAACCCCTGCAATCTGCTGGCATAAAAATGACTGGAGAAATGGCCTTGCAAGATTATGTTTTTATTAACCAATTATTTTAAAGTGCATCAAATACATTCAATGTACATTTAGTGCATTCTTCTTATTTTCAGTAAAGCATTTTAAAATTTATAACATGTCCACTTAATTTCTAACTGGAGACAAAACACTGAACACGAGTCCAGTGTTTAGTTGTCGGCTACATAAAGCCCCACTCAAAGTCTGTGAGATGTTTTATAAGGGTGGCTACGTGAGGATTTACAGTTGCTGCCTTTTTCTGGACCAGCTTCCCGGTCTTCTTGGACACCACCTTTCCCTGGCTAGCCTTTGTTCCCCTCTCAGGGTTAACGCCAATGAATCCCCTAAAAAAGAGAGAAAGCATATTAGATATTCTGTTGTGATTGAAGATTACTTGTAGTCGATACAGAACCCCCCTCACATTGTTATTTAGGAATATGCACTGCACAAATATTAATATCAATTTTAGGATATATGTGAGCCTATACCATAACCACAGCTGTAGATGAGTGAATGCTCTAAAACCCATTAAGACAAATTCAGAGAGGAAGACAATGCTAAAGCCTCCCCAACCCCTCTCTCTATTAATGTTTTCTCTCCATCTACGGGACCGTGTATTTACGCTGATGTTTCCTGCTTTCACCCATTTAACATATCGTTACCTGCTCATTACCTATCTTCTCTGCATCCTGGGGTCACACTGGTGCTTCTTGCCTTTACCCATTCAACATATCTTTACCTGCAAATTACCTACCTTCTCTGCATAGTGTGGTCACGCTGGTGCTTTCTACCTTTACCCATTCAACATATCTTTACCTGCACATTACCTACCTTCTCTATATCCTGGAGTCAAGCTGGTGTTTCCTGCCTTTACTCATTCAACATATCTTTACCTGCACATTACCTACCTTCTCTGTATCCTGGCGTCTAGCTGGTGTTTCCTGCCTTCACCCATTCAACATATCTTTACCTGCACATTACCTACCTTCCCTGCATCCTTGGGTCACACTGGTGCTTCTTTCTTTCACCATACAACATATCTTCACCTGCACATACCTACCTTGTCTGCATGGCCTCGACCACACCTGCGCTTCCTTCTTTCACCCATTCAACATACCTTCACCCGCACATTACCTACCTTCCCTGCATAATGGGGTCAAACTGGTGCTTCCTTCCTTTACCCATTCAACATATCTTCACCCGCACATTACCTACTTGCTCTGCATTCTCGGGTCAAGCTGGTGCTTCCTGCCATCATCCAGTCAACATGTCTTTACCTGCAAATTATCTACTTTTTCTGCATCCTGGGGTCAAACAGGTGCTTCCTTCTTTGACCCAGTCAACATATCTTTACCTGTACATTACCTACCTTCTCTGTATCCTAGAGTCAAACTGGTGCTTCGGTCCCTAATAAGAAGGTCCACAAAGGAACAGAAGAGTCATTGATTTAAGGCACACAATTGGGGAAATGACAAGTCAAATTCCTGAACAGAGGTGAGAAATATAAAATAAAATATCCTAACAGTATTTTAACAGTATCAAGAGGATTTACCTTTGAACAAATTCCAATGTCCGAGGACCTTCCTCTTGGTATTCCAAGTTGAACACATAGTATGTGGCAAGAAGGGCAGCAAGCCCTGAGATTAAGTTAGGTTGGACGCCTTTGCCGATGACATCACCTTCCATGCTGATCATCCAACGTTTTATTGTGACTTTGTCACCAGCAACTGGTACAGTCAAGAAATGCAGTTTATGTTCCTAAACAGTATCCAATATGGGTAGCATTTTAAAAGTATTTGGAATGGCCACCTCACTCGCTCTCTCTTTCCTCTGTTTACATCTAGTCTCCTAAGGCAGTGGTTCTCAAATGGGGGTACGCGTACTCCTGGGGGTACTTGAAGGTATGCCAAGGGGTACGTGAGATTTTTTTTAAATATTCTAAAAATAGCAACAATTCAAAAATCCTTTATAAATATATTTATTGAATAATACTTCGACAAAATATGAATGTAAGTTCATAAACTGAACAACTAATCAAGTAGGCTATTCCATTCATTACCATAAAGCCAGAGTTTCCCCCATGCCATGATGGTTTGACCCTACCTGGCGGTGCCACACGGCACCAACTGTCAATCAACTATCCATGTAGAAAACAATGGAGGCTTGGTTAAAGCGTAGTGGACATGTTCCATAAATATTGATGTTAAAGATTTCTTTTTTTGTGAAGAAATGTTGAGAATGAAGTTCATGAATCCAGATGGATCTCTATTACAATCCCCAAAGAGGGCACTTTAAGTTGATTACTTCTATGTGTAAAAATCTTTATTTATAATTGAATCACTTGGTTATTTTTCAACAAGTTTTTAGTTATTTTTATATCTTTTTTTCCAAATAGTTCAAGAAAGACCACAACAAATGAGCAATATTTTGCACTGTTATACAATTTAATAAATCAGAAACTGATGACATAGTGCTGTATTTTACTTCTTTATCTCTTTTTTTCAACCAAAAATGCTTTGCTCTGATTAGGGGGTACTTGAATTTAAAAAATGTTCACAGGGGTACATCACTGAAAAAAGGTTGAGAACCACTGTCCTAAGGCAGTGGTTCTCAACCTTTTTTCAGTGCTGTGAACATTTTTTAATGCAAGTAGACCTCCATGTCTTCATAACAGGAATATCCTGAATCCTCAAGTTGCATATCACAATAGTCATCATCAGTGTTAATAACACAAGAGCTGCTTGGATTTGCTGTTGAGCAAGTCAAACTTCGTTCAGTGTAGCCGTAGTGCTTCCTTGACACGTGCGATGTGAAAGTAGACTTAACTGTAAATCTTTTTTCACATTGACTGAAGGGGCACGTAACTGTCCTACCTTCGGTAATATGACTTTTCAAATGCAGGAGAAAGGCCCGTATATCATCGCACTTCGCGCTACATGAGACAATATTACAAGGTAAACCTTCTGCGCTATACATATCAGTCCTACTCTTGCCATATTTATGACGACGGCTGTGAGTTTTGAAGGCTGAGAAGTTGGAAAAAACTCTTGTGCATTTAGGGAAAGCACACTTAAACGATGCATTAGGCATACAACTATGACTTCGCATGTGTCTAACATACGCAAATACATTGCTGCAAGTCGTAGCACATATGTTGCAAGTTATCATCTTTTATGATGACTATGACAAAAAAGAAGAAAACTTAGCTAGCTAGCATGCGGCGGTACATGCGCGTGGTCAACGATAGTGTCTGTGATGCTGACTGTGACGCTATGTCATTTCGGACTTTATAAATATATATATAAAGTAATTCAAACAGAAAATGACACATCAAGGTACAAGTGACTCTTACCTTGTTATCAAAAACACACGATGCAGTAGGATGGATTTAGCAGGGTCGGCCAGGTGAAATGAAGCTCGGTTGGACGAATTGTGGGCGGACCCAAGAAACAAGTCTGAAAAATACTGAATTACACTGTAGGTTTTACAGTAACTTACTGCTGGTCGATATTTTTTGAAAAATGCAACAAAATTTACAGTACTTAACTGCATTTAAGAAGAACATGATAGGTTGATTGGCAACACTAAATTGGCCCTAGTGTGTGAATGTGAGTGTGAATGTTGTCTGTCTATCTGTGTTGGCCCTGCGATGAGGTGGCGACTTGTCCAGGGTGTACCCCGCCTTCCGCCTGATTGTAGCTGAGATAGGCTCCAGCGCCCCCCGCGACCCCGAAGGGAATAAGCGGTAGAAAATGGATGGATGGATGGAGTATATAACTGTAATTTTATTTTTTATTTTTACAGTAATTTTTTACAGTGAAGGTCATGGGTGTCAAACTCTGGCCCGTGGGCCAAATTTGGCCCAACGTGTAATTTGACTTGGCCCTTGAGGCAATATCAAGTTAACACTAAAGCTGGACCTTCGATTATACATTGCGGCAGTGCCGCTACTTCTAATACTTGCCAACCCTCCCGGGAGTGACTCCAGCACTCCTCCCGAATTTTTATTTTTTTTCCAGCTAGTCAAACGAGTGCCAGCCCAGTTTCATGTCAGTGCAGCTTCTGCACCCACACACAATTGAATGCAACGCATACTTCATCAACAGCGATACAGGTTACACTGACGGTAGCCAAATAAAAAACTTTAACACTTTTAGAAATATACGCCACACTGTGAATCCACACCAAACAAGAATGACAAACACATTTCGGGAGAACATCCGCACCGTAACACAACATAAACACAACACAACAAATACCCAGAACCCTTTGTAGCACTAAATCTTCCGAGACGCTACAAGGTGTGTGTGTGTGGGGGGGGGAGGTTTGGTGGTAGCGGGGGTGTATTTTGTAGCGTCCCGAAAGAGTTAGTGCTGCAAAACATTCTGGGTATTTGTTCTTTTGTGTTTATGTTGTGTTACGGTGCGGATGTTCTCCCGAAAAGTGTTTTTTATTTTTGTTTGGTGTGGGTTCACAGTGTGGCGTATATTTCTAACAGTGTTAAAGTTTTTTATACTGGCACCCTCAGTGTAACCTGTATCGCTGTTGATGAAGTATGCGTTGCATTCATTTGTGTATGCGTGCTGTAGCTGCACATATCTTGTAACTGGGTCTGAATGATGTTAGAATTGGGTGTACGAGATATGACTGTTGAACATCTTGTTCGATAATGAAAGTTGCCTCAGCTCAAAGCCTGAGCCCTGACATTAAAGAACTAGCATCTAAAAAAAGATGCCAGGTATCTGGCTTGGGCACATCAAATTAGATCAGTGTGTTGCAAACTGAGCAGTTTAAAGTCCTGAATGGTTGTTTTATTCATTGTTATTTTATTTTCAAATTTATTAGCCTGTGGATAAAGTTAATGTTGATATTTACCTCAGAAGGCTGCAAATAGAAAAGAGGCATTCAATTTGTATTTAAATTATATTTGATATGCAATTGATATTTTTTAATTATTATTATTATTATTTGAAACTCCATTTTGCATGTCACTATAAAGTTATATAAGCCTTGCTTGTTCAATATTCAATGCAAAACTTGTTTGGGTCCCTATTAAAAGGTTAATTTGTTCAACCTTGGCCCGCGGCTTTGTTCAGTTTTAAACTTTGGCCCACTCTGTATTTGAGTTTGACACCCCTGGTGAAGGTGAAGCTCTGTCATCCTGGAGGCCACGGGGAAGACCCAGGACACATTGGGAACACTATGTCTCCCGGCTGGCCTGGGAACGCCTCGGGATCCCCTGAGAAAAGGTCCTAGGTGAGGGATCAGACAAAGAGCAGCTCAAAGACCTTTATGAAAAGTACAAATCGAGGACCTAGATTTTTTCTCGCCCAGGCGCAGGTCACCGTGGCTCCCCTGTGGAGCCAGGCGCAGAGGTGGGGCACGATGGCGAGCGACTGGTGGCCGGGCCTGTCTCCTTGGGGCCCTGCCGGGCTCAGCTCGAAGAGGCAACGTGGGTCAACCCTCCAATGGGCTCACCACTCATGGGCCCATTGAGGTCATAGAGGTCAGATGCAGTGTGAACTGGGCGGCAGCCGAAGGCAGGGCACTTGGCGGTCCGATTATCGGCTACATAAGCTCGCTCTTGGGACGTGGAACGTCACCTCGCTGGGAGGGAAAGAGCCTGAGCTGGTGCGCGAGGTGAAGAAGTTCCGGCTAGATATAGTTGGACTCACTTCGACGCACAGCAAGGGCTCTGGAACCTGTTCTCTCAAGAGGGGCTGGACTCTCTTCCACTCTGGCGTTGCAAGCAATGAGAGGCTGGGGTGGCAATTGTTGTTGCTCAAAGCCTGCACGTTGGACTTTAACCCAGTAGACGAGATGGTAGCTTCCCTCCGCCTTCGGGTTGGGTGACGGGTCCTGACTGTTGTTTGTGTTTACGCACCAAACAGCAGCTCAGAGTACCCACTCTTTTTGGATTCCCTTGAGGGAGTACTGGAGAGTGCTCCCTCGGGTGATTCCCTTGTTCTGTTGGGGGACTTCAATGCTCATGTTGGCAAGGACAGTGAAACCTGGAGAGTCGTGATTGGGAAAAATGGCCACCCGGATCTGAACCCAAGTGGTGCTTTGTTATTGGACTTTTGTGCTCGTCACGGATTGTCCATAACAAACACAATGTTCAAACATAAGGAAGAACTTTAAACATGTCACGAGGGAGGTGCTGGACATTGAGTCTGAGTGGACCATGTTCCGTGCCTCTCTTGTCGAGCCTGCTGATTGGAGCTGTGGCCGCAAGGTGTTTGGTGCCTGTCGTGGCGGTAATCCTAGAACTCGCTGGTGGCCACCAGCAGGGAGGGATGCCGTCAAGCTGAAGAAAGAGCCTATCGGGTCCTTTTGGCTCATGGGACTCCAGAGGCAGCGGGCATACCGACAGGCCAAGCAGTGCCTGGGGAATCTGTGGTGGACTCTCCTATTTCTGGGGCTTAGGTTGCCTAGGTAGTTAAAAACCTCCTCTGTGGCAAGGCCCCGGTGGTGGATGAGTTCCTTAAGGCTCTGGATACTGTGAGGCTGTCTTGGTTGACAAGACTCTGCAACATCGCGTGAACATTGGGGGTGGTACCTCTGGATTGGCAGACCGGGGTGGTGGTTCCTCTCTTTAAGAAAGGGAACCGGAGGGTGTGTTCCAACTATCGTGAAACACACTCCTCAGCCTTCCCGGTAAGGTCTATTCATGTGTACTGGAGAGGAGGAAACTCGGATCCAGGACGAACAGTGTGGTTTTCGTCCTGGTCGTGGAACGGTAGACCAGGTCTATACTCTCGGCAGGGTCCTTGAGTGTGAAGCGACTGGGATGAGAATCAGCACCTCCAAGTCCAAGTCCATGGTTCTCGCGCAGGAAAGGGTCGAGTGCCATCTCCAGGTTGGGGAGGAGATCTTGCCCCAAATGGAGGAGTTCAAGTACCTAGGAGTCTTGTTCACAAGTGAGGATAGAGTGGATCGAGAGATCCACAGGCGGTTTGGTGCGGCGTCTTCAGTATTGAGGACGCTATATCGATCCGTTGTGGTGAAGAAGGAGCTGAGCCAGAAGGAAAAGCTCTCAATTTACCGTCGATCTACGTTCCCAGCTTTGGGTTATGACCGAAAGGACAAGCGGCCGAAATGCATTTCCTCTGCCGGGTGGTGGGTCTCTACCTTAGAGACAGGGTGAGAAGCTCTGTCATCCGGGACGAACTCAAAGTAAAGCCGCTGCTCCTCCACATTGAGAGGAGCCATGAGGTGGTTCGGGCATCTGCTCAGGATGCCACCCGAACGCCTCTAGGGAGGTGTGGCAGGAGGCCACGGGGAAGACCTAGGACACATTGGAAAGACTATGTCCCCGGCTGGCCTGGGAACGCCTCGGAATACCCCAAGAAGAGCTGGACGAAGTGGCTGGGGAGAGGGAAGTCTGGGATTTTCTGCTCAGGCTGCTGCCCCCGCAACCCGACCTCGGATAAGCGGAAGAAAATGGATGGATTTAGAATGACAGTTATACTGTCAGATTGAGTACAAAAACTAACTAAACCTTACACAATATAATGTTTCTAGTAAAACTCACAAAGATACATATCTCCAGGCATTATTAGCCATTTTGCATGTGTGGTTTAGGAGTTATGTTTAAATAAATAACTGTCAGATTGAGTGTGACAGTAAACTGTCATAGTGAGTAAAACCCTTATTTTGTATTTGCAAACCTTACAAAAACAACTAAATCTAGTTAAACTCACACAGATACAATATTACAGGCATTTTTAGACACAATGCATGTTTGGTTTTAGAGTTATGTTTATATAACTTTCATATTTAGTATGACAGTTATACTGTCATATTGAATAAAAACAACAACTAACTTGTGTCTTTGCAAACCTTACAAAATACCATTTTTCTAGTAAAACTAACTAAGATACATGCTCCAGGCATTATTAGCTATTTTGCATGTGTTGTTTGAGTTATGTTTAAATAACTGTCATATTGAGTGTGACAGTATACTGTCATAAAACCCAATTTTTGTATTTGCAACCCTGATTCTAGTAAAACTCACATATATACAATATTACAGGCAGTTTTGGACATAATGGTTTGGTTTTGGAGTTATGTTTATATAACTTTCATATATAGTATGACAGCTAAACTGTTATATTGACTAAAAAAACTAACTTGTGTTTGTCATAAAACCCAATTTTTGTATTAGCAAACCATACAACTGATTCAAATAAAACTCACATGGATTCAATATTACAGGCATTTTCAGACATTTTGCATGTTTGGTTTAGGAATTATGTTGTAATACATAATACAATACAAATAATTTTTGTGTTTGCAAGCCTTAAAAAAAGCATATGTTTCCAGTAAAACTCCCAAAGATGCATTATATCAGGCATTATTAGCCATTTTTCAGGTGTGGTTTAGGAGTTATGTTTAAATAACTGTCATATTGAGTGTGGCGTTATACTGTCATATTGAGTTAAAAAAATCTAACTTGTGTCTTTGCAAACCTTACAAAAGAAAATGTTTCTAGCAACACTCACAAAGATAATTTTTTCCACGCTATTAGACATGTTTCATGTGTATTTAGGAGTTATAATTAAATAACTTTCATATTGAGTGTTAAAGTTATAATGTCATTATGTGTAAAACCTAATTTTTGTATTTGCAAACCTTACAAAAACAATTGATTCTAGTAAAACTTACATATATTCAATATTACAGGCATTTTTAGACAATTCACATGTTTGGTTTAAAAATTGTGTTTGAATACATTTGTATTGCTTTTTTCGCATTATCTCAGGATTCTAAGATCATTACTTTCATATTGAGTAAAACACTACTTTTTGTTTTTGCAAACCTTACAAACCCACATGAATACATTATTATAAGCAATTTTAGACATGACACACGTTTGGTTCTGGAGTTATGTTTATATAACTTTCATATTTAGTATGACTGTTATACTGTCATATTGAATAAAAAAAACTAGCTTGTGTCTTTGCAAACTTTACAAAAGATCATTTTTCTAGTAAAACTAACAAAGATACATGTCTCCAGGCATTATTACCCATTTTGCATGGGTTGTTTAGGAATTATGTTTAAATACATTTTTATTGCTTTTTTCGCATTATCTCAGGATTCTAAAACCCTTACTTTCATATTGAGGAAAAAACTACTTTTTGTTTTGCAAACCTTACAAACTCACATAAATACATTATTACAGGCATTTTTAGACATAACACATGTTTGGTTTTGGAGTTATGTTTTGATAACTTTCATATTTAGTAGGACTGTTATACTGTCATATTTAATTTTAAAAAACTAGCTTTTGTCTTTGCAAACTTTACAAAATATAATTTTTCTAGTAAAACTAACAAAGATACATGTCTCCAGGCATTATTACCCATTTTGCATGGATTGTTTAGGAATTATGTTTAAATACATTTTTATTGCTTTTTTCGCATTATCTCAGGATTCTAAAATCCTTACTTTCATATTGAGGAAAAAACTACTTTTTGTTTTTGCAAACCTTACAAACTCACATTAATACATTATTATAGGCAATTTTAGACATGACACACGTTTGGTTCTGGAGTTATGTTTATATAACTTTCATATTTAGTATGACTGTTATACTGTCTTATTGAATAAAAACAACTAGCTTGTGTCTTTGCAAACTTTACAAAATATACATTTCCTAGTAAAACTAACAAAGATACATGTCTCCAGGCATTATTACCCATTTTGCCTGGGTTGTTTAGGAGTTATGTTTGAATACATTTTTATTGCTTTTTTCGCATTATCTCAGGATTCCAAGATCATTACTTTCATATTGAGTAAAAAACTACTTTTTGTTTTTGCAAACCATACAAACTCACATAAATACATTATTACAGACATTTTTAGACATGACACATGTTTGGTTTTGGAG
The DNA here is from genome assembly GCF_033978785.1 of Entelurus aequoreus. NCBI lineage: Eukaryota > Metazoa > Chordata > Actinopteri > Syngnathiformes > Syngnathidae > Entelurus > Entelurus aequoreus. The sequence continues at coordinate 165,118 of NW_026908010.1, read as the reverse complement.
TTATGTTTATATAACTTTTATATTTAGTATGACTGTTATACAGTCATATTGAATAAAAAAAAACTAGCTTGTGTCTTTGCAAACTTTACAAAAGATCATTTTTCTAGTAAAACTAACAAAGATACATGTCTCCAGGCATTATTACCCATTTTGCATGGGTTGTTTAGGAATTATGTTTAAATACATTTTTATTGCTTTTTTCGCATTATCTCAGGATTCTAAGATCATTACTTTCATATTGAGTAAAAAACTACTTTTTGTTTTTGCAAACCTTACAAACTCACATAAATACATTATTACAGGCATTTTTAGACATGACACATGTTTGGTTCTGGAGTTATGTTTATATAACTTTCATATTTAGTATGATTGTTATACTGTCATATTGAATAAAAAAAAACTAGCTTGTGTCTTTGCAAACATTTCAAAAGATCATTTTTCTAGTAAAACTAACAAAGATACATGTTTCCAGGCATTATTAGCCATTTTGCATATGTTGTTTAGGAATTATGTTTAAATACATTTTTATTGCTTTTTTCGCATTATCTCAGGATTCTAAAATCCTTACTTTCATATTGAGGAAAAAACTACTTTTTGTTTTGCAAACCTTACAAACTCACATAAATACATTATTACAGGCATTTTTAGACATAACACATGTTTGGTTTTGGAGTTATGTTTATATAACTTTCATATTTAGTATGATTGTTATACTGTCATATTGAATAAAAAAAATAGCTTGTGTCTTTGCAAACATTACAAAAGATCATTTTTCTAGTAAAACTAACAAAGATACATGTGTCCAGGCATTATTACCCATTTTGCATGGGTTGTTTAGGAATTATGTTTAAATACATTTTTATTGCTTTTTTCGCATTATCTCAGGATTCTAAAATCCTTACTTTCATATTGAGGAAAAAACTACTTTTTGTTTTGCAAACCTTACAAACTCACATAAATACATTATTACAGGCATTTTTAGACATAAAACATGTTTGGTTTTGGAGTTATGTTTATATAACTTTTATATTTAGTATGACTGTTATACTGTCATATTTAATTTTAAAAAACTAGCTTGTGTCTTTGCAAACTTTACAAAAGATCATTTTTCTAGTAAAACTAACAAAGATACATGTGTCCAGGCATTATTACCCATTTTGCATGGGTTGTTTAGGAATTATGTTTAAATACATTTTTATTGCTTTTTTCGCATTATCTCAGGATTCTAAGATCATTACTTTCATATTGAGTAAAAAACTACTTTTTGTTTTTGCAAACCTTACAAACACACATAAATACAATATTACAGACATTTTTAGACATGACACATGTTTGGTTTTGGAGTTATGTTTATATAACTTTTATATTTAGTATGACTGTTATACTGTCATATTGAATGAAAACAATTACCTTGTGTCTTTGCAAACTTTACAAAAGATCATTTTTCTAGTAAAACTAACAAAGATACATGTCTCCAGGCATTATTACCCATTTTGCATGTGTTGTTTAGGAATTATGTTTAAACACATTTTTATTGCTTTTTTCGCATTATCTCAGGATTTTAAGATCATTACTTTCATATTGAGTAAAAAACTACTTTTTGTTTTTGCAAACCTTACAAACTCACATTAATACATTATTACAGGCATTTTTAGACATGACAAATGTTTGGTTTTGGAGTTATGTTTATATAACTTTCATATTTAGTATGACTGTTATAATGTCATATTGAATAAAAAAAAACTAGCTTGTGTCTTTGCAAACTTTACAAAAGATCATTTTTCCAATAAAAATAACAAAGATACATGTCTCCAGGCATTATTACCCATTTTGCATGGGTTGTTTAGGAATTATGTTTAAAGACATTTTCATTGCTTTTTTCGCATTATCTCAGGATTTTAAGATCATTACTTTCATATTGAGTAAAAAACTACTTTTTGTTTTTGCAAACCTTACAAACTCACATAAATACATTATTACAGACATTTTTAGACATGACACATGTTTGGTTTTGGAGTTATGTTTATATAACTTTTATATTTAGTATGACTGTTATACAGTCATATTGAATAAAAAAAAAAATTGGTTGTGTCTTTGCAAACTTTACAAAAGATCATTTTTCTAGTACAACTAACAAAGATACATGTCTCCAGGCATTATTACCCATTTTGCATGGGTTGTTTAGGAATTATGTTTAAATACATTTTTATTGCTTTTTTCGCATTTTCTCAGGATTCTGAGATCATTACTTTCATATTGAGTAAAAAACTACTTTTTGTTTTTGCAAACCTTACAAACTCACATAAATACATTATTACAGGCATTTTTAGACATAACACATGTTTGGTTTTGGAGTTATGTTTTGATAACTTTCATATTTAGTAGGACTGTTATACTGTCATATTGAATAAAAAAAACTAGCTTTTGTCTTTGATATCTTTACAAAATATAATTTTTCTAGTAAAACTAACAAAGATACATGTCTCCAGGCATTATTAGCCATTTTGCATGGGTTGTTTAGGAATTATGTTTAAATACATTTTTATTGCTTTTTTCGCATTATCTCAGGATTCTAAATTCCTTACTTTCATATTGAGGAAAAAACTACTTTTTGTTTTTGCAAACCTTACAAACTCACATAAATACATTATTATAGGTAATTTTAGACATGACACACATTTGGTTCTGGAGTTATGTTTATATAATTTTTATATGTAGTATGAGTGTTATACTGTCTTATTGAATAAAAACAACTAGCTTGTGTCTTTGCAAACTTTACAAAAATTACATTTTCTAGTAAAACCAACAAAGATACATGTCTCCAGGCATTATTACCCATTTTGCCTGGGTTGTTTAGGAGTTATGTTTGAATACATTTTTATTGCTTTTTTCGCATTATCTCAGGATTCTAAGATCATTACTTTCATATTGAGTAAAAAACTACTTTTTGTTTTTGCAAACCTTACAAACTCACATTAATACATTATTACAGGCATTTTTAGACATGACACATGTTTGGTTTTGGAGTTATGTTTATATAACTTTCATATTTAATATGACTGTTATACTGTCATATTGAATTAAAAAAAAACTGGCTTGTGTCTTTGCAAACTTTACAAAAGATCATTTTTCCAGTAAAACTAACAAAGATACATGTTTCCAGGCATTATTAGCCATTTTGCACATGTTGTTTAGGAGTAATGTTTAAATACATTTTTATTGCTTTTTCGCATTATCTCAGGATTTTAAGAACATTACAGTCATATTGAGTAAATGCTTTTTCCCATCATCTCAGGGTTCTAAGAACATTACAGTCAAGTAAAAAACTACTTTTTGTGTTTGCAAAATGTAAAACTCAGTAAAACTCCCAATGATTCATTATTTCAGGCATTATTAGCCATTGTTTTGTGTAGTTTATGAGTTATGTTTAAATAACTGTCATATTCAGTGTGATTTTGTCATTGTGAGTAAAACCTAATTTTTGTATTTGCAAACCTTACAAAAACAACCGATTCTAGGAAAACTCACATTGATACAATATTACAGGCATGTTTGGACATATTGCATGTTTGGTTTTGGAGTTATATTTATATAACCTGCTTTCTGAGCCGCCACCTTTGTGGTGCGTGTCCCACTGATCCAGGAACTATGTTGTCCGGGGGCTTCTATGGTCTCCCAAGACAAACAGGTCCTAGGTGAGGGATCAGACAAAGAGCAGCTCAAATACCTTTATTAAAAGTACAATTGAGGACCTAGATTTTTTCTCGCCCGGACGCAGGTCACCGTGGCTCCCCTGTGGAGCCAGGCCCAGAGGTGTGGCACGATGGCGATTGACGGGCCCAGCCGTGCTCAGCTCGAAGAGGCAACGTGGATCCCCCCTCCAGGGCTCACCACTCATGGGCTGGGTCATAGAGGGTGTAGTGTGAGCTGGGCGGCAGCCGAAGGCAGGGCACTTGGTGGTCCGATTATCGGCTACATAAGCTCGCTCTAGGGACATGGAACGTCACCTCGCTGGGAGGGAAGGAGCCTGAGCTGGTGCATGAGGTGGAGACGTTCCTGGCTAGATATAGTTGGACTCACAGCAAGGGCTCTGGAACCTGTTCTCTCAGAGGGGCTGGACTGAACTGAACTTTCATTACTTGCAACGCCAGAGTGGAAGAGATTCCACACTGGCGTTGCATCTAATGAGAGGCTGGGGTGGCAATTCTTGTTGCCCCCCGGCTCAAAGCCTGCACGTTGGACTTTAAACCCAATAGACGAGATGGTAGCTTCCTTCAGGCTTCGGGTTGGGTGACGGGTCTTGATTGTTGTTTGTGTTTACACACCAAACAGCAGCTCAGAGTACCAACTCTTTTTGGATTCCCTTGAGGGAGTACTGGAGAGTGCTCCCTCGGGTGATTCCCTTGTTCTGCTGGTGGACTTCAACGCTATGTTGGCAACGACAGTGAAACCTGGAGAGTCGTGATTGGGAAAAATGGCCACCCGGATCTGAACCCAAGTGGTGCTTTGTTATTGGACTTTTGTGCTTGTCACGGATTGTCCATAACAAACACAATGTTCAAACATAAGGGTGTCCATATGTGCACTTGGCACAAGGACACCCTCGGCCGCATGATTGACTTTGTAGTTGTGTCATGGGATTTGCGGCCTCATGTTTTGGACACTCGGTGAAGAGAGGGGCAGAGCTTTCTACCAACCACCACCTGGTGGTGAGCTGGCTCCGATGGTAGGGGAGGATGCTGGTCAGACCTGGCAGGCCCAAACGCATTGTAAGGGTCTGCTGGGAACACCTAGTAGAGTCTCCTGAAGAACTTTGAACATGTCCGGAAGAACTTTGAACATGTCACGAGGGAGGTGCTGGACATTGAGTCTGAGTGGACCATGTTCCGTTCCTCTCTTGTTGAGCCAGCTGATTGAAGCTGTGGCCGCAAGGTGTTTGGTGCCTGTCGTGGCGGTAATCCACCAGCAGTGAGGGATGCTGTCAAGCTGAAGAAAGAGCCACCGGGTCCTTTTGGCTCATGGGACTCCAGAGGCAGTGGGCAAACCGACAGGCCAAGCGAGACCTCCTCAGTCCCACCAACACGTCTTCCTATGAGGAAACAGTGCCTGGGAAGTCTGTGGTGGGCTCTCCTATTTCTGGGGCTGAGGTTGCCAAGGTAGTTAAAAAGCTCCTCGGTGGCAAGGCCCCGGGGATATGAGCTCCGTCCGGAGTTCCTTAAGGCTCTGGATGCTGTGGGGCAGTCTTGGTTGACAAGACTCTGCAACATTGCGTCTACATCGGGGGCGGTACCTCTGGATTGGCAGACCGGGGTGGTGGTACCTCTCTTTAAGAAGGGGAACCGGAGGGTGTGTTCCAACTATCGTAGATCACACTCCTCAGCCTTCCCGGTAAGGTCTATTCATGTGTAATGGAGAGGAGGAACCTCGGATCCAGGACAAACAGTGTGGTTTTCGTCCTGGTCGTGGAACGGTAGACCAGCTCTATACTCTCGGCAGGGTCCTTGAGTGTGCATGGGAGTTTGCCCAACCAGTCTACATAAGTTTTGTGGACTTGGAGAAGACATTCGACCTTGGTCCCCGGTAAATCCTGTGGGGAGTGCTCAGAGAGTATGGAGTATCGGCATGTCTGATTGTGGCGGGTGTCTCCCTGTATGATCAGTGTCAGAGCTTGGTCCGCATTGCCGGCAGTATGTCGGACCCCTTTCCAGTGAGGGTTGGACTCCGCCAAGGCTGCCCTTTGTCACCGATTCTGTTCATAACTTTAATGGACAGAATATCTAGGCGCAGTCATGGCTTTGAGGATCCCCTCAACGCCATGACTGCGCCTGGTTTGGTGGCTGCAGGATTAGGTCTCTGCTTTTTGCAGATGATGTGGTCCTGATGGCTTCAACTGGCCAAGATCTTCAGCTTTCATTGGATTGGTTCGCAGTGAAGCGACTGGGATGAGAATCAGCACCTCCAAGTCCGAGTCCATGGTTCTCGCCCGGGAAAGGGTGGAGTGCCATCTCGAGGTTGGGAAAGAGATCTTGCCCCAAGTGAAGGAGTTCAAGTACCTAGGAGTCTTGTTCACGAGTGAGAATAGAGTGGATTGTGAGATCTACAGGCGGATCGGTGCGGCGTCTTCAGTAATGAGGACGCTATATCGATCAGTTGTGGTGAAGAAGGAGCTGAGCCAGAAGGAAAAGCTTTCAATTTACCGGTCCATCAACGTTCCCATCCTAACCTATGGTCATGAGCTTTGGGTTATGACCGAAAGGACAAGGTCACGGGTACAAGCGGCCGAAATGAGTTTCCTCCGCCGGGTGGTGGGTCTCTCCCTTAGAGATAGGGTGAGAAGCTCTGTCATCTGGGAGGAACTCAGTGTAAAGCCGCTGCTCCTCCACATTGAGAGGAGCCAGATGAGGTGGTTCGGGCATCTGCTCAGGATGCCACCCGAACGCCTCCCTAGGTCCGAACGGCAGGAGGCCATGGGGAAGACCTAGGATACATTGGAAAGACTATGGCCTGGGAACGCCTCGGGATCCCCCGAGAAGAGCTGGACGAAGTGGCTGGGGAGAGGGAAGTCTGGGCTCTCTGCTTAGGCTGTTGCCCCCGCAACCCGACCTCGGATAAGCGGAAGCAAATGGATGGATTTAGTATGACAGTTATACTGTCATATTGAGTGTGACAGTATACTGTCATAAAACCCAATTTTTGTATTTGCAAACCTGATTCTAGTAAAACTCACATCTATACAATATTACAGGCAATTTTGGACATAATGCACGTTTGGTTTTGGAGTTATGTTTATATAACTTTAATATATAGTATGACATCTATACTGTTATAATGAGTAAAAAAACTAACTTGTGTCAGTCATAAAACTCAATTTTTGTATTTGCAAACCTTACAAAAACAAATGATTCTAGTAAAACTCACATGGATTCAATATTACAGGCATTTTTAGACATTTTGCATGTTTGGTTTAGGAATTATGTTGGAATACATTTGTATTGCTTTTTTTCACATTATCTCAGCATTTTGTCATATTGAGTAAAAAAAACTTTTTGTGTTTGCAAGCCTTAAAAAAACAACCGATTCTAGTAAAACTCACATTGATACAATATTACAGGCATGTTTAGACATCTTGCATGTTTGGTTTTGGAGTTATGTTTATATAACCTGCTTTCTGAGCCGTCACCTTTGTGGTTTGCGTGTCCCACTGATCCTAGGAGCTATGCTGTCCGGGGTCTTCTATGCCCCCTGGTAGGGTCCCCCAAGACAAACAGGTCCTAGGTGAGGAATAAGACAAAGAGCAGCTCAAAGACCTTTATGAAAAGTACAAATCGAGGACCTAGATATTTTCTCGCCCGGACGCGGGTCACCGTGGCTCCCCTGTGGAGCCAGGCCCAGAGGTGGGGCACGATGGCGAGCGACTGGTGCCCATGGGGCCCAGCTCGAAGAGGCAACGTGGGTCCCCCCTGCAATAGGCTCACCACTCATGGGCTGGGTCTTAGAGGTCGGGTGCAGTGTTAGCTGGGCGGAAGCCGAAGGCAGGGCACTTGGCGGTCCGATTATCGGCTACATAAGCTCGCTCTTGGGACGTGGAACGTCACCTCGCGAGGTGGAGAAGTTCCCGGCTAGATAAAGCTGGACTCACTTCGACGCACAGCGAGGGCTCTGGGACCTGTTCTCTCAAGAGGGGTTGGACTCTCTTCCACTCTGGCGTTGCAAGTAATGAGAGGCTGGGTTGGCAATTCTTGTTGCCCCCCGGCTCAAAGCCTGCACGTTGGACTTAACCCAGAAGACGAGATGGTAACTTCCCTCCGCTTTCGGGTTGGGTGACGGGTCCTGACTGTTGTTGGTGTTTACGCACCAAACAGCAGCTCAGAGAACCCACTCTTTTTGGATTCCCTTGAGAGTGCTCCCTCGGGTGATTCCTTTGTTCTAATGGGGGTCTTCAACGCTCATGTTGGCAACGACTTTGAAACCTGGAGAGTCGTGATTGGGAAAAATGGCCACCCGGATCTGAACCCAAGTGGTGCTTTGTTATTGGACTTTTGTGCTAGTCACGGATTGTCCATAACAAACACAATGTTCAAACATAAGGGTGTCCATATGTGCACTTGGCACCAGGACACCCTCGGCCGCAGTTCCATTATTGACTTTGTAGTTGTGTCATGGGATTTGCGGCCTCATGTTTTGGACACTCGGGTGAAGAGAGGGGCGAGCTTTCTACCGATCACCACCTGGTGAGCTGGCTCCGATGGTGGGGTAGGATCCCGGACAGACCTGGCAGGCCCAAACGCATTGTGAGAGTCTTTTGGGAATGCCTAGCAGTCTCCTGTCAGAGAGAGTTTCTTTTTCTACCTCAGGAGGAACTTTGAACATGTCACAAAGGAGGTGCTGGACATTGAGTCTGAATGGATCATGTTCCGTGCCTCTCTTGTCAAGCCAGCTGATTGGAGCTGTGGCCGCAAGGTGTTTGGTGCCTGTCGTGGCGGTAATCCTAGAACCCGCTGGTGGCCACCAGCAGTGCGGGATGCCGTCAAGCTGAAGACAGAGCTTATCTGGTCCTTTTGGCTCATGGGACTCCAGAGGCAGCGGGCATACCGACAGGCCAAGCAGTGCCTGGGGAATCTGTGGTGGGCTCTCCTATTTCTGGGGCTGAGGTTGCCAAGGTAGTTAAGAAGCTCCTCGGTGGCAAGGCCGCGGGGGTGGATGAGCTCCGTCCGGAGTTCCTTAAGGCTCTGGATGCTGTGGGGCTGTTTTAGTTGACAAGACTCTGCAACATCGCATGGACATCAGGGGCGGTACCTCTGGATTGGCAGACCGGGGTGGTGGTTCCTCTCTTTAAGAAGGGGAACCGGAGGGTGTGTTCCAACTATCGTAGATCACACTCCTCAGCCTTCCCGGTAAGGTCTATTCATGTGTACTGGAGAGGAGGAACCTCGGATCCAGGACGAACAGTGTGGTTTTCGTCCTGGTCGTGGAACGGTAGACCAGCTCTATACTCTCGGCAGGGTCCTTGAGTTGCATGGGAGTTTGTCCAATCAGTCTACATGTGCTTTGTGGACTTGGAGAAGACATTCGACCGTGGCCACCCCGGGAAGTCCTGTGGGGAGTGTTTAGAGAGTATGGGGTATCGGCATGTCTGATTGTGGCGGGTCGCTCCCTGTATGATCAGTGTCAGAGCTTGGTCCGCATTGCCAGCAGTAAGTCGGACCCCTTTCCAGTGAGGGTTGGACCGGAGTCCAACCCTCGTGTTGGCTGCCCTTTGTCACCAAATGTGTTCATACATTTTATGGACAGAATTTCTAGGCGCAGTCATGGCGTTGAGGGGATCCGGTTTGGTGGCTGCAGGATTAGGTCTCTCCTTTTTGCAGATGATGTGGTCCTTATGGCTTTAACTGGCCAGGATCTTCAGCTCTCATTGGATTGGTTCGCAGCCGAGTGTGAAGCGACTGGGATGAGAATCAGCACCTCCAAGTCCGAGGTTCTCGCCCGGGAAAGGGTGGAGTGCCATTTCGAGGTTGGGCAGGAGATCTTGCCCCAAGTGGATGAGTTCAAGTACCTGGAGTCTTGTTCATGAGTGAGGGAAGAGTGGATCGTGAGATGCACAGGCTGGCGGCCAAAATGAGTTTTCTCCGCTGGGTGGCGGGTCTCTCCCTTACTGTAAGAATTTTCACCGTTTAATTACAGTAACCTACTGGCAGCTAATGGTTCCAGTATAAAACTGTTTTTCTACAGCACACATACTGTGATTTATCACTACAGTTTATTACTGTAAAAAGTACCACAGTACTGTGCTGTATCAAATATACGCTTCACAGCATAATACTGTCATCTGTTTAGCGGCATTACACTGTTATTTTAGTGTACCTACTGTAATATCCATTAACAGTTAATTACAGTAAAATAATTGTAAGCACTATAGACTGAGCTTTACAGTATAATGCCACTAGAAGTTAATGAGTTGAACTTTTAATTTTTCAAAATCAAAACCCCTGCAATCTGCTGGCATAAAAATGACTGGAGAAATGGCCTTGCAAGATTATGTTTTTATTAACCAATTATTTTAAAGTGCATCAAATACATTCAATGTACATTTAGTGCATTCTTCTTATTTTCAGTAAAGCATTTTAACATTTATAACATGTCCACTTAATTTCTAACTGGAGACAAAACACTGAACACGAGTCCAGTGTTTAGTTGTCGGCTACATAAAGCCCCACTCAAAGTCTGTGAGATGTTTTATAAGGGTGGCTACGTGAGGATTTACAGTTGCTGCCTTTTTCTGGACCAGCTTCCCGGTCTTCTTGGACACCACCTTTCCCTGGCTAGCCTTTGTTCCCCTCTCAGGGTTAACGCCAATGAATCGCCTAAAAAAGAGAGAAAGCATATTAGATATTCTGTTGTGATTGAAGATTACTTGTAGTCGATACAGAACCCCCCTCACATTGTTATTTAGGAATATGCACTGCACAAATATTAATATCAATTTTAGGATATATGTGAGCCTATACCATAACCACAGCTGTAGATGAGTGAATGCTCTAAAACCCATTAAGACAAATTCAGAGAGGAAGACAATGCTAAAGCCTCCCCAACCCCTCTCTCTATTCATGTTTTCTCTCCATCTACGGGACCGTGTATTTACGCTGATGTTTCCTGCTTTCACCCATTTAACATATCGTTACCTGCTCATTACCTATCTTCTCTGCATCCTGGGGTCACATTGGTGCTTTTTGCCTTTACCCATTCAACATATCTTTACCTGCACATTACCTACCTTCTCTGCATAGTGTGGTCACGCTGGTGCTTTCTACCTTTACCCATTCAACATATCTTTATCCTGCACATTACCTACCTTCTCTATATCCTGGAGTCAAGCTGGTGTTTCCTGCCTTTAATCATTCAACATATCTTTACCTGCACATTACCTACCCTCTCTGTATCCTGGCGTCTAGCTGGTGTTTCCTGCCTTCACCCATTCAACATATCTTTACCTGCACATTACCTACCTTCCCTGCATCCTTGGGTCACACTGGTGCTTCTTTCTTTCACCATACAACATATCTTCACCTGCACATACCTACCTTGTCTGCATTGCCTCGACCACACCTGCGCTTCCTTCTTTCACCCATTCAACATACCTTCACCCGCACATTACCTACCTTCCCTGCATAGTGGGGTCACACTGGTGCTTCCTGCCTTTACCCATTCAACATATCTTCACCCGCACATTACCTACTTGCTCTGCATTCTCGGGTCAAGCTGGTGCTTCCTGCCATCATCCAGTCAACATATCTTTACCTGCAAATTATCTACTTTTTCTGCATCCTGGGGTCAAACAGGTGCTTCCTTCTTTGACCCAGTCAACATATCTTTACCTGCACATTACCTACCTTCTCTGTATCCTAGAGTCAAACTGGTGCTTTGGTCCCTAATAAGAAGGTCCACAAAGGAACAGAAGAGTCATTGATTTAAGGCACACAATTGGGGAAATGACAAGTCAAATTCCTGAACAGAGGTGAGAAATATAAAATAAAATATCCTAACAGTATTTAAACAGTATCAAGAGGATTTACCTTTGAACAAATTCCAATGTCCGAGGACCTTCCTCTTGGTATTCCAAGTTGAACACATAGTAGGTGGCAAGAAGGGCAGCAAGCCCTGAGATTAAGCTAGGTTGGACGCCTTTGCAGATGACATCACCTTCCATGCTGATCATCCAACGTTTTATTGTGACTTTGTCACCAGCAACTGGTACAGTCAAGAAATGCAGTTTATGTTCCTAAACAGTATCCAATATGGGTAGCATTTTAAAAGTATTTGGAATGGCCACCTCACTCGCTCTCTCTTTCCTCTGTTTACATCTAGTCTCCTAAGGCAGTGGTTCTTAAATGGGGGTACGCGTACTCCTGGGGGTACTTGAAGGTATGCCAAGGGGTACGTGAGATTTTTTTTAAATATTCTAAAAATAGCAACAATTCAAAAATCCCTTATAAATATATTTATTGAATAATACTTCGACAAAATATGAATGTAAGTTCATAAACTTAAAAACTAATCAAGTAGGCTATTCCATTCATTACCATAAAGCCAGAGTTTCCCCCATGCCATGATGGTTTGACCCTACCTGGCGGTGCCACACGGCACCAACTGTCAATCAACTATCCATGTAGAAAACAATGGAGGCTTGGTTAAAGCGTAGTGGACATGTTCCATAAATATTGATGTTAAAGATTTCTTTTTTTGTGAAGAAATGTTGAGAATGAAGTTCATGAATCCAGATGGATCTCTATTGCAATCCCCAAAGAGGGCACCTTAAGTTGATTACTTCTATGTGTAAAAATCTTTATTTATAATTGAATCACTTGTTTATTTTTCAACAAGTTTTTAGTTATTTTTATATCTTTTTTTCCAAATAGTTCAAGAAAGACCACAACAAATGAGCAATATTTTGCACTGTTATACAATTTAATAAATCAGAAACTGATGACATAGTGCTGTATTTTACTTCTTTATCTCTTTTTTTCAACCAAAAATGCTTTGCTCTGATTAGGGGGTACTTGAATTTAAAAAATGTTCACAGGGGTACATCACTGAAAAAAGGTTGAGAACCACTGTCCTAAGGCAGCGGTTCTCAACCTTTTTTTAGTGCTGTGAACATTTTTTTAATGCAAGTAGACCTCCATGTCTTCATAACAGGAATATCCTGAATTCTCAAGTTGCATATCACAATAGTCATCATCAGTGTTAATAACACAAGAGCTGCTTGGATTTGCTGTTGAGCAAGTCAAACTTCGTTCAGTGTAGCCGTAGTGCTTCCTTGACACGTGCGATGTGAAAGTAGACTTAACTGTAAATCTTTTTTCACATCGACTGAAGGGGCACATAACTGTCCTACCTTCAGTAATATGACTTTTCAAATGCAGGAGAAGGGCCCGTATATCATCGCACTTCGCGCTACATGAGACAATATTACAAGGTAAACCTTCTGCGCTATACATATCAGTCCTACTCTTGCCATATTTATGACGACGGCTGTGAGTTTTGAAGGCTGAGAAGTTGGAAAAAACTCTTGTGCATTTAGGGAAAGCACACTTAAACGATGCATTAGGCATACAACTATGACTTCGCATGTGTCTAACATACGCAAATACATTGCTGCAAGTCGTAGCACATATGTTGCAAGTTATCATCTTTTATGATGACTATGACAAAAAAGAAGAAAACTTAGCTAGCTAGCATGCGGCGGTACATGCGCGTGGTCAACGATAGTGTCTGTGATGCTGACATTTCGGACTTTATAAATATATATATAAAGTAATTCAAACAGAAAATGACACATCAAGGTACAAGTGACTCTTACCTTGTTATCAAAAACACACGATGCAGTAGGATGGATTTAGCAGGGTCGGCCAGGTGAAATGAAGCTCGGTTGGACGAATTGTGGGCGGACCCAAGAAACAAGTCTGAAAAATACTGAATTACACTGTAGGTTTTACAGTAAATTACTGCTGGTCGATATTTTTTGAAAAATGCAACAAAATTTACAGTACTTAACTGCATTTAAGAAGAACATGATAGGTTGATTGGCAACACTAAATAGGCCCTAGTGTGTGAATGTGAGTGTGAATGTTGTCTGTCTATCTGTGTTGGCCCTGCGATGAGGTGGCGACTTGTCCAGGGTGTACCCCGCCTTCCGCCCGATTGTAGCTGAGATAGGCTCCAGCGACCCCGAAGGGAATAAGCGGTAGAACATGGATGGATGGATGGAGTATATAACTGTAATTTTATTTTTTATTTTTACAGTAATTTTTTACAGTGAAGGTCATGGGTGTCAAACTCTGGCCCGTGGGCCAAATTTGGCCCAACGTGTAATTTGACTTGGCCCTTGAGGCAATATCAAATTAACACTAAAGCTGGACCTTCGATTATACATTGCGGCAGTGCCGCTACTTCTAATACTTGCCAACCCTCCTCCCGAATTTTTTTTTTTTTTTCAGCTAGTCAAACGAGTGCCGGCCCAGTTTCATGTGAGTGCAGCTTCTGCACCCACACACAATTGAATGCAACGCATACTTCATCAACAGCGATACAGGTTACACTGACGGTAGCCAAATAAAAAACTTTAACACTTTTAGAAATATACGCCACACTGTGAATCCACACCAAACAAGAATGACAAACACATTTCGGGAGAACATCTGCACCGTAACACAACATAAACACAACACAACAAATACCCAGAACCCTTTGTAGCACTAAATCTTCCGGGACGCTACAAGGTGTGTGTGTGTGTGGGGGGGGGGGGGTGGTTGGTGGTAGCGGGGGTGTATTTTGTAGCGTCCCGAAAGAGTTAGTGCTGCAAAAGATTCTGGGTATTTGTTCTTTTGTGTTTATGTTGTGTTACGGTGCGGATGTTCTCCCGAAAAGTGTTTTTTATTTTTGTTTGGTGTGGGTTCACAGTGTGGCGTATATTTCTAACAGTGTTAAAGTTTTTTATACTGCACCCTCAGTCTGAATGATGTTAGAATTGGGTGTACGAGATATGACTGTTGAACACCTTGTTCGATAATGAAAGTTGCCTCAGCTCAAAGCCTGAGCCCCGACATTAAAGAACTAGCATCTAAAAAAAGATGCCAGGTATCTGCCTTGGGCACATCAAATTAGATCAGTGTGTTGCAAACTGAGCAGTTTAAAGTCCTGAATGGTTGTTTTATTCATTGTTATTTTATTTTCAAATTTATTAGCCTGTGGATAAAGTTAATGTTGATATTTACCTCAGAAGGCTGCAAATAGAAAAGAGGCATTCAATTTTTATTTAAATTATATTTGATATGCAATTGATATTTTTTAATGATTATTATTATTTAAAACTCCATTTTGCATGTCACTATAAAGTTATATAAGCCTTGCTTGTTCAATATTCAATGCAAAACTTGTTTGGGTCCCTATTAAAAGGTTAATTTGTTCAACCTTGGCCCGCGGCTTTGTTCAGTTTTAAACTTTGGCCCACTCTGTATTTGAGTTTGACACCCCTGGTGAAGGTGAAGCTCTGTCATCCTGGAGGCCACGGGGAAGACCCAGGACACATTGGGAAAACTATGTCTCCCGGCTGGCCTGGGAACGCCTCGGGATCCCCTGAGAAAAGGTCCTAGGTGAGGGATCAGACAAAGAGCAGCTCAAAGACCTTTATGAAAAGTACAAATCGAGGACCTAGATTTTTTCTCGCCCAGGCGCAGGTCACCGTGGCTCCCCTGTGGGGCACGATGGCGAGCGACTGGTGGCCGGGCCTGTCTCCATGGGGCCCTGCCGGGCTCAGCTCGAAGAGGCAAAGTGGGTCAACCCTCCAATGGGCTCACCACTCATGGGCCCATTGAGGTCATAGAGGTCAGATGCAGTGTGAACTGGGCGGCAGCCGAAGGCAGGGCACTTGGCGGTCCGATTATCGGCTACATAAGCTCGCTCTTGGGACGTGGAACGTCACCTCGCTGGGAGGGAAGGAGCCTGAGCTGGTGCGCGAGGTGAAGAAGTTCCGGCTAGATATAGTTGGACTCACTTCGACGCACAGCAAGGGCTCTGGAACCTGTTCTCTCAAGAGGGGCTGGACTCTCTTCCACTCTGGCGTTGCAAGCAATGAGAGGCTGGGGTGGCAATTGTTGTTGCTCAAAGCCTGCACGTTGGACTTTAACCCAGTAGACGAGATGGTAGCTTCCCTCCGCCTTCGGGTTGGGTGACAGGTCCTGACTGTTGTTTGTGTTTACGCACCAAACAGCAGCTCAGAGTACCCACTCTTTTTGGATTCCCTTGAGGGAGTACTGGAGAGTGCTCCCTCGGGTGATTCCCTTGTTCTGTTGGGGGACTTCAATGCTCATGTTGGCAAGGACAGTGAAACCTGGAGAGTCGTGATTGGGAAAAATGGCCACCCGGATCTGAACCCAAGTGGTGCTTTGTTATTGGACTTTTGTGCTCGTCACGGATTGTCCATAACAAACACAATGTTCAAACATAAGGAAGAACTTTGAACATGTCACGAGGGAGGTGCTGGACATTGAGTCTGAGTGGACCATGTTCCGTGCCTCTCTTGTCGAGCCTGCTGATTGGAGCTGTGGCCGCAAGGTGTTTGGTGCCTGTCGTGGCGGTAATCCTAGAACTCGCTGGTGGCCACCAGCAGGGAGGGATGCCGTCAAGTGAAGTGAATTACATTTATATAGCGCTTTTTCTCAAGTGACTCAAAGCGCTTTACATTGTGAAACCCAATATCTAAGTTACATGTAAACCAGTGTGGGTGGCACTGGGAGCAGGTGGGTAAAGTGTCTTGCCCAAGGACACAACGGCAGTGACTAGGATGGCGGAAGCGGGGATCGAACCTGCAACCCTCAAGTTGCTGACACGGCCGCTCTACCAACCGAGCTATACCGTCAAGCTGAAGAAAGAGCCTATCGGGTCCTTTTGGCTCATGGGACTCCAGAGGCAGCGGGCATTCCGACAGGCCAAGCAGTGCCTGGGGAATCTGTGGTGGACTCTCCTATTTCTGGGGCTTAGGTTGCCTACGTAGTTAAAAACCTCCTCTGTGGCAAGGCCCCGGTGGTGGATGAGTTCCTTAAGGCTCTGGATACTGTGAGGCTGTCTTGGTTGACAAGACTCTGCAGCATCGCGTGAACATTGGGGGTGGTACCTCTGGATTGGCAGACCGGGGTGGTGGTTCCTCTCTTTAAGAAAGGGAACCGGAGGGTGTGTTCCAACTATCGTGAAACACACTCCTCCGCCTTCCCGGTAAGGTCTATTCATGTGTACTGGAGAGGAGGAAACTCGGATCCAGGACGAACAGTGTGGTTTTCGTCCTGGTCGTGGAACGGTAGACCAGGTCTATACTCTCGGCAGGGTCCTTGAGTGTGAAGCGACTGAGATGAGAATCAGCACCTCCAAGTCCAAGTCCATGGTTCTCGCGCAGGAAAGGGTCGAGTGCCATCTCCAGGTTGGGGAGGAGATCTTGCCCCAAATGGAGAAGTTCAAGTACCTAAGAGTCTTGTTCACGAGTGAGGATAGAGTGGATCGAGAGATCCACAGGCGGTTTGGTGCGGCGTCTTCAGTATTGAGGACGCTATATCGATCCGTTGTGGTGAAGAAGGAGCTGAGCCAGAAGGAAAAGCTCTCAATTTACCGTCGATCTACGTTCCCAGCTTTGGGTTATGACCGAAAGGACAAGCGGCCGAAATGCGTTTCCTCTGCCGGGTGGTGGGTCTCTACCTTAGAGACAGGGTGAGAAGCTCTGTCATCCGGGACGAACTCAAAGTAAAGCCGCTGCTCCTCCACATTGAGAGGAGCCATGAGGTGGTTCGGGCATCTGCTCAGGATGCCACCCGAACGCCTCTAGGGAGGTGTGGCAGGAGGCCACGGGGAAGACCTAGGACACATTGGAAAGACTATGTCCCCGGCTGGCCTGGGAACGCCTCGGAATACCCCAAGAAGAGCTGGACGAAGTGGCTGGGGAGAGGGAAGTCTGGGATTTTCTGCTCAGGCTGCTGCCCCCGCAACCCGACCTCGGATAAGCGGAAGAAAATGGATGGATTTAGAATGACAGTTATACTGTCAGATTGAGTACAAAAACTAACTAAACCTTACACAATATAATGTTTCTAGTAAAACTCACAAAGATACATATCTCCAGGCATTATTAGCCATTTTGCATGTGTGGTTTAGGAGTTATGTTTAAATAAATAACTGTCAGATTGAGTGTGACAGTAAACTGTCATAGTGAGTAAAACCCTTATTTTGTATTTGCAAACCTTACAAAAACAACTAAATCTAGTTAAACTCACACAGATACAATATTACAGGCATTTTTAGACACAATGCATGTTTGGTTTTAGAGTTATGTTTATATAACTTTCATATTTAGTATGACAGTTATACTGTCATATTGAATAAAAACAACAACTAACTTGTGTCTTTGCAAACCTTACAAAATACCATTTTTCTAGTAAAACTAACTAAGATACATGCTCCAGGCATTATTAGCTATTTTGCATGTGTTGTTTGAGTTATGTTTAAATAACTGTCATATTGAGTGTGACAGTATACTGTCATAAAACCCAATTTTTGTATTTGCAACCCTGATTCTAGGAAAACTCACATATATACAATATTACAGGCAGTTTTGGACATAATGGTTTGGTTTTGGAGTTATGTTTATATAACTTTCATATATAGTATGACAGCTAAACTGTTATATTGAGTAAAAAAACTAACTTGTGTTTGTCATAAAACCCAATTTTTGTATTAGCAAACCATACAACTGATTCAAATAAAACTCACATGGATTCAATATTACAGGCATTTTCAGACATTTTGCATGTTTGGTTTAGGAATTATGTTGTAATACATAATACAATACAAATAATTTTTGTGTTTGCAAGCCTTAAAAAAAGCATATGTTTCCAGTAAAACTCCCAAAGATGCATTATATCAGGCATTATTAGCCATTTTTCAGGTGTGGTTTAGGAGTTATGTTTAAATAACTGTCATATTGAGTGTGGCGTTATACTGTCATATTGAGTTAAAAAATCTAACTTGTGTCTTTGCAAACCTTACAAAAGAAAATGTTTCTAGCAACACTCACAAAGATAATTTTTTCCACGCTATTAGACATGTTTCATGTGTATTTAGGAGTTATAATTAAATAACTTTCATATTGAGTGTTAAAGTTATAATGTCATTATGTGTAAAACCTAATTTTTGTATTTGCAAACCTTACAAAAACAATCGATTCTAGTAAAACTTACATAAATTCAATATTACAGGCATTTTTAGACAATTCACATGTTTGGTTTAAAATTGTGTTTGAATACATTTGTATTGCTTTTTTCGCATTATCTCAGGATTCTAAGATCATTACTTTCATATTGAGTAAAACACTACTTTTTGTTTTTGCAAACCTTACAAACCCACATGAATACATTATTATAAGCAATTTTAGACATGACACACGTTTGGTTCTGGAGTTATGTTTATATAACTTTTATATTTAGTATGACTGTTATACTGTCATATTGAATAAAAAAAACTAGCTTGTGTCTTTGCAAAGTTTACAAAAGATCATTTTTCTAGAAAAACTAACAAAGATACATGTCTCCAGGCATTATTACCCATTTTGCATGGGTTGTTTAGGAATTATGTTTAAATACATTTGTATTGCTTTTTTCGCATTATCTCAGGATTCTTAGATCATTACTTTCATATTGAGTAAAAAACTACTTTTTGTTTTTGCAAACCTTACAAACTCACATAAATACATTATTACAGGCATTTTTAGACATGACACATGTTTGGTTTTGGAGTTATGTTTATATAACTTTTATATTTAATATGACTGTTATACTGTCATATTGAATTAAAAAAACCTAGCTTGTGTCTTTGCAAACTTTACAAAATATCATTTTTCTAGTAAAACTAACAAAGATACATGTCTCCAGGCATTATTAGCCATTTTGCATGGGGGTTTTAGGAATTATCTTTAAATACATTTTTATTGCTTTTTTCGCATTATTTAGGATTCTAAAATCCTTACTTTCATATTGAGGAAAAAACTACTTTTTGTTTTTGCAAACCTTACAAACTCACATAAATACATTATTATAGGCAATTTTAGACATGACACACGTTTGGTTCTGGAGTTATGTTTATATAACTTTCATATTTAGTATGACTGTTATACTGTCTTATTGAATAAAAACAACTAGCTTGTGTCTTTGCAAACTTTACAAAATATACATTTCCTAGTAAAACTAACAAAGATACATGTCTCCAGGCATTATTACCCATTTTGCCTGGGTTGTTTAGGAGTTATGTTTAAATACACTTTTATTGCTTTTTTCGCTTTATCTCAGGATTCTAAGATCATTACTTTCATATTGAGTAAAAAACTACTTTTTGTTTTTGCAAACCTTACAAACTCACATAAATACATTATTACAGACATTTTTAGACATGACACATGTTTGGTTTTGGAGTTATGTTTATATAACTTTTATATTTAGTATGACTGTTATACTGTCATATTGAATAAAAAAAAACTAGCTTGTGTCTTTGCAAACTTTACAAAAGATCATTTTTCTAGTAAAACTAACAAAGATACATCTCTCCAGGCATTATTACCCATTTTGCATGGGTTGTTTAGGAATTATGTTTAAATACATTTTTATTGCTTTTTTTGCATTATCTCAGGATTTTAAGATCATTACTTTCATATTGAGTAAAAAACGAGTTTTTGTTTTTGCAAACCTTACAAACTCACACAAATACATTAATACAGGCAATTTTAGACATGACACTTGTTTGGTTTTGGAGTTATGTTTATATAACTTTCATATTTAGTATGTCTGTTATACAGTCATATTGAATAAGAAAAAACTAGCTTGTTTCTTTGCAAACTTTACAAAAGATCATTTTTCTAGTAAAACTAACAAAGATACATGTCTCCAGGCATTATTACCCATTTTGCATGGGTTGTTTAGGAATTATGTTTAAATACATTTGTATTGCTTTTTTCGCATTATCTCAGGATTCTAAAATCCTTACTTTCATATTGAGGAAAAAACTACTTTTTGTTTTGCAAACCTTACAAACTCACATAAATACATCATTACAGGCATTTTTAGACATAACACATGTTTGGTTTTGGAGTTATGTTTTGATAACTTTCATATTTAGTAGGACTGTTATACTGTCATATTTAATTTTAAAAAACTAGCTTCTGTCTTTGCAAACTTTACAAAAGATAATTTTTCTAGTAAAACTAACAAAGATACATGTCTCCAGGCATTATTACCCATTTTGCATGGGTTGTTTAGGAATTATGTTTAAATACATTTTTATTGCTTTTTTCGCATTATCTCAGGATTCTAAAATCCTTACTTTCATATTGAGGAAAAAACTACTTTTTTTTGGCAAACCTTACAAACTCACATAAATACATTATTACAGGCATTTTTAGACATAACACATGTTTGGTTCTGGAGTTATGTTTATATAACTTTCATATTTAGTATGACTGTTATACTGTCTTATTGAATAAAAATAACTAGCTTGTGTCTTTGCAAACTTTACAAAATATACATTTCCTAGTAAAACTAACAAAGACACATGTCTCCAGGCATTATTACCCATTTTGCCTGGGTTGTTTAGGAGTTATGTTTGAATACATTTTTATTGCTTTTTTCGCATTATCTCAGGATTCCAAGATCATTACTTTCATATTGAGTAAAAAACTACTTTTTGTTTTTGCAAACCATAAAACCTCACATAAATACATTATTACAGACATTTTTAGACATGACACATGTTTGGTTTTGGAGTTATGTTTATATAACTTTTATATTTAGTATGACTGTTATACAGTCATATTGAATAAAAAAAAACTAGCTTGTGTCTTTGCAAACTTTACAAAAGATCATTTTTCTAGTAAAACTAACAAAGATACATGTCTCCAGGCATTATTACCCATTTTGCATGGGTTGTTTAGGAATTATGTTTAAATACATTTTTATTGCTTTTTTCGCATTATCTCAGGATTCTAAGATCATTACTTTCATATTGAGTAAAAAACTACTTTTTGTTTTGCAAACCTTACAAACTCACATAAATACATTATTACAGGCATTTTTAGACATGACACATGTTTGGTTCTGGAGTTATATTTATATAACTTTCATATTTAGTATGATTGTTATACTGTCATATTGAATAAAAAAAACTAGCTTGTGTCTTTGCAAACATTACAAAAGATCATTTTTCTAGTAAAACTAACAAAGATACATGTGTCCAGGCATTATTACCCATTTTGCATGGGTTGTTTAGGAATTATGTTTAAATACATTTTTATTGCTTTTTTCGCATTATCTCAGGATTCTAAAATCCTTACTTTCATATTGAGGAAAAAACTACTTTTTGTTTTGCAAACCTTACAAACTCACATAAATACATTATTACAGGCATTTTTAGACATAAAACATGTTTGGTTTTGGAGTTATGTTTTGATAACTTTCATATTTAGTAGGACTGTTATACTGTCATATTTAATTAAAAAAAACTAGCTTGTGTCTTTGCAAACTTTACAAAAGATCATTTTTCTAGTAAAACTAACAAAGATACATGTGTCCAGGCATTATTACCCATTTTGCATGGGTTGTTTAGGAATTATGTTTAAATACATTTTTATTGCTTTTTTCGCATTATCTCAGGATTCTAAGATCATTACTTTCATATTGAGTAAAAAACTACTTTTTGTTTTTGCAAACCTTACAAACTCACATAAATACATTATTACAGACATTTTTAGACATGACACATGTTTGGTTTTGGAGTTATGTTTATATAACTTTTATATTTAGTATGACTGTTATACTGTCATATTGAATGAAAAAAATTACCTTGTGTCTTTGCAAACTTTACAAAACATCATTTTTCTAGTAAAACTAACAAAGATACATGTCTCCAGGCATTATTACCCATTTTGCATGGGTTGTTTAGGAATTATGTTTAAATACATTTTTATTGCTTTTTTCGCATTATCTCAGGATTTTAAGATCATTACTTTCATATTGAGTAAAAAACTACTTTTTGTTTTTGCAAACCTTACAAACTCACATTAATACATTATTACAGGCATTTTTAGACATGACACATGTTTGGTTTTGGAGTTATGTTTATATAACTTTCATATTTAGTATGACTGTTATAATGTCATATTGAATAAAAAAAAACTAGCTTGTGTCTTTGCAAACTTTACAAAAGATCATTTTTCCAATAAAACTAACAAAGATACATGTCTCCAGGCATTATTACCCATTTTGCATGGGTTGTTTAGGAATTATGTTTAAAGACATTTTCATTGCTTTTTTCGCATTATCTCAGGATTTTAAGATCATTACTTTCATATTGAGTAAAAAACTACTTTTTGTTTTTGCAAACCTTACAAACTCACATAAATACATTATTACAGACATTTTTAGACATGACACATGTTTGGTTTTGGAGTTATGTTTATATAACTTTTATATTTAGTATGACTGTTATACTGTCATATTAAATAAATAAAAACTAGCTTGTGTCTTTGAAAACTTTACAAAAGATCATTTTTCTAGTAAAACTAACAAAGATACATGTCTCCAGGCATTATTACCCATTTTGCATGGGTTGTTTAGGAATTATGTTTAAATACATTTTTATTGCTTTTTTCGCATTATCTCAGGATTCTGAGATCATTACTTTCATATTGAGTAAAAAACTACTTTTTGTTTTTGCAAACCTTACAAACTCACATAAATACATTATTACAGGCATTTTTAGACATAACACACGTTTGGTTTTGGAGTTATGTTTTGATAACTTTCATATTTAGTAGGACTGTTATACTGTCATATTGAATTAAAAAAACTAGCTTTTGTCTTTGATATCTTTACAAAAGATCATTTTTCTAGTAAAACTAACAAAGATACATGTCTCCAGGCATTATTAGCCATTTTGCCTGGGTTGTTTAGGAATTATGTTTAAATACATTTTTATTGCTTTTTTTGCATTATCTCAGGATTCTAAAATCCTTACTTTCATATTGAGGAAAAAACTACTTTTTGTTTTTGCAAACCTTACAAACTCACATAAATACATTATTATAGGTAATTTTAGACATGACACATGTTTGGTTCTGGAGTTATGTTTATATAATTTTTATATGTAGTATGACTGTTATACTGTCTTATTGAATAAAAACAACTAGCTTGTTTCTTTGCAAACTTTACAAAAAATACATTTTCTAGTAAAACTAAAGTGGTCTCCAGGCATTATTACCCATTTTGCCTGGGTTGTTTAGGAGTTATGTTTGAATACATTTTTATTGCTTTTTTCGCATTATCCCAGGATTCTAAGATCATTACTTTCATATTGAGTAAAAAACTACTTTTTGTTTTTGCAAACCTTACAAACTCACATTAATACATTATTACAGGCATTTTTAGACATGACACATGTTTGGTTTTGGAGTTATGTTTATATAACTTTCATATTTAATATGACTGTTATACTGTCATATTGAATAAAAAAAAAACTGGCTTGTGTCTTTGCAAACTTTACAAAATATCATTTTTCCAGTAAAACTAACAAAGATACATGTTTCCAGGCATAATTAGCCATTTTGCACATGTTGTTTAGGAGTAATGTTTAAATACATTTTTATTGCTTTTTCGCATTATCTCAGGATTTTAAGAACATTACAGTCATATTGAGTAAATGCTTTTTCCCATTATCTCAGGGTTCTAAGAACATTACAGTCAAGTAAAAAACTACTTTTTGTGTGTTTGCAAAATGTAAAACTCAGTAAAACTCCCAATGATTCATTATTTCAGGCATTATTAGCCATTTTTTTGTGTAGTTTATGAGTTATGTTTAAATAACTGTCATATTCAGTGTGATTTTGTCATTGTGAGTAAAACCTAATTTTTGTATTTGCAAACCTTACAAAAACAACCGATTCTAGGAAAACTCACATCGATACAATATTACAGGCATGTTTGGACATATTGCATGTTTGGTTTTGGAGTTATATTTATATAACCTGCTTTCTGAGCCGCCACCTTTGTGGTTTGCGTGTCCCACTGATCCAGGAACTATGTTGTCCGGGGGCTTCTATGGTCTCCCAAGACAAACAGGTCCTAGGTGAGGGATCAGACAAAGAGCAGCTCAAAGACCTTTATTAAAAGTACAATTGAGGACCTAGATTTTTTCTCGCCCGGACGCAGGTCACCGTGGCTCCCCTGTGGAGCCAGGCCCAGAGGTGTGGCACGATGGCGATTGACGAGCCAGTCCCCATGGGGCCCAGCCGTGCTCAGCTCGAAGAGGCAACATGGATCCCCCCTCCAGGGCTCACCACTCATGGGCTGGGTCATAGAGGGTGCAGTGTGAGCTGGGCGGCAGCCGAAGGCAGGGCACTTGGTGGTCCGATTATCGGCTACATAAGCTCGCTCTTGGGACATGGAACGTCACCTCGCTGGGAGGGAAGGAGCCTGAGCTGGTGCATGAGGTGGAGACGTTCCCGGCTAGATATAGTTGGACTCACAGCAAGGGCTCTGGAACCTGTTCTCTCAGAGGGGCTGGACTGAGCTGAACTTTCATTACTTGCAACGCCAGAGTGGAAGAGATTCCACACTGGCGTTGCATCTAATGAGAGGCTGGGGTGGCAATTCTTGTTGCCCCCCGGCTCAAAGCCTGCACGTTGGACTTTAAACCCAATAGACGAGATGGTAGCTTCCTGCAGCCTTCGGGTTGGGTGACGGGTCCTGATTGTTGTTTGTGTTTACACACCAAACAGCAGCTCAGAGTACCAACTCTTTTTGGATTCCCTTGAGGGAGTACTGGAGAGTGCTCCCTCGGGTGATTCCCTTGTTCTGCTGGTGGACTTCAACGCTATGTTGGCAACGACAGTGAAACCTGGAGAGTCGTGATTGGGAAAAATGGCCACCCGGATCTGAACCCAAGTGGTGCTTTGTTATTGGACTTTTGTGCTTGTCACGGATTGTCCATAACAAACACAATGTTCAAACATAAGGGTGTCCATATGTGCACTTGGCACAAGGACACCCTCGGCCGCATGATTGACTTTGTAGTTGTGTCATGGGATTTGCGGCCTCATGTTTTGGACACTCGGTGAAGAGAGGGGCAGAGCTTTCTACCAACCACCACCTGGTGGTGAGCTGGCTCCGATGGTAGGGGAGGATGCCGGTCAGACCTGGCAGGCCCAAACGCATTGTAAGGGTCTGCTGGGAACACCTAGCAGAGTCTCCTGAAGAACTTTGAACATGTCCGGAAGAACTTTGAACATGTCACGAGGGAGGTGCTGGACATTGAGTCTGAGTGGACCATGTTCCGTTCCTCTCTTGTGAGCCAGCTGATTGAAGCTGTGGCCGCAAGGTGTTTGGTGCCTGTCGTGGCGGTAATCCACCAGCAGTGAGGGATGCTGTCAAGCTGAAGAAAGAGCCACCGGGTCCTTTTGGCTCATGGGACTCCAGAGGCAGTGGGCATACCGACAGGCCAAGCGAGACCTCCTCAGTCCCACCAACACGTCTTCCTATGAGGAAACAGTGCCTGGGAAGTCTGTGGTGGGCTCTCCTATTTCTGGGGCTGAGGTTGCCAAGGTAGTTAAAAAGCTCCTCGGTGGCAAGGCCCCGGGGATATGAGCTCCGTCCGGAGTTCCTTAAGGCTCTGGATGCTGTGGGGCAGTCTTGGTTGACAAGACCCTGCAACATTGCGTCTACATCGGGGGCGGTACCTCTGGATTGGCAGACCGGGGTGGTGGTACCTCTCTTTAAGAAGGGGAACCGGAGGGTGTGTTCCAAATATCGTAGATCACACTCCTCAGCCTTCCCGGTAAGGTCTATTCATGTGTAATGGAGAGGAGGAACCTCGGATCCAGGACGAACAGTGTGGTTTTCGTCCTGGTCGTGGAACGGTAGACCAGCTCTATACTCTCGGCAGGGTCCTTGAGTGTGCATGGGAGTTTGCCCAACCAGTCTACATAAGTTTTGTGGACTTGGAGAAGACATTCGACCTTGGTCCCCGGTAAATCCTGTGGGGAGTGCTCAGAGAGTATGGAGTATCGGCATGTCTGATTGTGGCGGGTGTCTCCCTGTATGATCAGTGTCAGAGCTTGGTCCGCATTGCCGGCAGTATGTCGGACCCCTTTCCAGTGAGGGTTGGACTCCGCCAAGGCTGCCCTTTGTCACCGATTCTGTTCATAACTTTAATGGACAGAATATCTAGGCGCAGTCATGGCTTTGAGGATCCCCTCAACGCCATGACTGCGCCTGGTTTGGTGGCTGCAGGATTAGGTCTCTGCTTTTTGCAGATGATGTGGTCCTGATGGCTTCAACTGGCCAAGATCTTCAGCTTTCATTGGATCGGTTCGCAGTGAAGCGACTGGGATGAGAATCAGCACCTCCAAGTCCGAGTCCATGGTTCTCGCCCGGGAAAGGGTGGAGTGCCATCTCGAGGTTGGGAAAGAGATCTTGCCCCAAGTGAAGGAGTTCAAGTACCTAGGAGTCTTGTTCACGAGTGAGGATAGAGTGGATTTTGAGATCTACAGGCGGATCGGTGCGGCGTCTTCAGTAATGAGGACGCTATATCGATCCGTTGTGGTGAAGAAGGAGCTGAGCCAGAAGGAAAAGCTTTCAATTTACCGGTCGATCAACGTTCCCATCCTCACCTATGGTCATGAGCTTTGGGTTATGACCGAAAGGACAAGGTCACGGGTACAAGCGGCCGAAATGAGTTTCCTCCGCCGGGTGGTGGGTCTCTCCCTTAGAGATAGGGTGAGAAGCTCTGTCATCTGGGAGGAACTCAGTGTAAAGCCGCTGCTCCTCCACATTGAGAGGAGCCAGATGAGGTGGTTCGGGCATCTGCTCAGGATGCCACCCGAACGCCTCCCTAGGTCCGAACGGCAGGAGGCCATGGGGAAGACCTAGGATACATTGGAAAGACTATGGCCTGGGAACGCCTCGGGATCCCCCGAGAAGAGCTGGACGAAGTGGCTGGGGAGAGGGAAGTCTGGGCTTTCTGCTTAGGCTGCTGCCCCCGCAACCCGACCTCGGATAAGCGGAAGAAAATGGATGGATTTAGTATGACAGTTATACTGTCATATTGAGTGTGACAGTATACTGTCATAAAACCCAATTTTTGTATTTGCAAACCTGATTCTAGTAAAACTCACATCTATACAATATTACAGGCAATTTTGGACATAATGCACGTTTGGTTTTGGAGTTATGTTTATATAACTTTAATATATAGTATGACATCTATACTGTTATAATGAGTAAAAAAACTAACTTGTGTCAGTCATAAAACTCAATTTTTGTATTTGCAAACCTTACAAAAACAAATGATTCTAGTAAAACTCACATGGATTCAATATTACAGGCATTTTTAGACATTTTGCATGTTTGGTTTAGGAATTATGTTGGAATACATTTGTATTGCTTTTTTTCACATTATCTCAGCATTTTAAGAACTTACTGTCATATTGAGTAAAAAAAAACTTTTTGTGTTTGCAAGCCTTAAAAAAACCACCGATTCTAGTAAAACTCACATTGATACAATATTACAGGCATGTTTAGACATCTTACATGTTTGGTTTTGGAGTTATGTTTATATAACCTGCTTTCTGAGCCGCCACCTTTGTGGTTTGCGTGTCCCACTGATCCTAGGAGCTATGTTGTCCGGGGGCTTCTATGCCCCCTGGTAGGGTCCCCCAAGACAAACAGGTCCTAGGTGAGGAATCAGACAAAGAGCAGCTCAAAGACCTTTATGAAAAGTACAAATCGAGGACCTAGATATTTTCTCGCCCGGACGCGGGTCACCGTGGCTCCCCTGTGGAGCCAGGCCCAGAGGTGGGGCACGATGGCGAGCGACTGGTGCCCATGGGGCCCAGCTCGAAGAGGCAACGTGGGTCCCCCCTGCAATAGGCTCACCACTCATGGGCTGGGTCATAGAGGTCGGGTGCAGTGTTAGCTGGGCGGAAGCCGAAGGAAGGGCACTTGGCGGTCCGATTATCGGCTACATAAGCTCGCTCTTGGGACGTGGAACGTCACCTCGCGAGGTGGAGAAGTTCCCGGCTAGATAAAGCTGGACTCACTTCGACGCACAGCAAGGGCTCTGGAACCTGTTCTCTCAAGAGGGGTTGGACTCTCTTCCACTCTGGCGTTGCAAGTAATGAGAGGCTGGGTTGGCAATTCTTGTTGCCCCCCGGCTCAAAGTTGGACTTAACCCAGAAGACGAGATGGTAACTTCCCTCCACTTTCGGGTTGGGTGACGGGTCCTGACTGTTTTTGGTGTTTACGCACCGAACAGCAGCTCAGTGTACCCACTCTTTTTGGATTCCCTTGAGAGTGCTCCCTCGGGTGATTCCTTTGTTCTAATGGGGGTCTTCAACGCTCATGTTGGCAACGACTTTGAAACCTGGAGAGTCGTGATTGGGAAAAATGGCCACCCGGATCTGAACCCAAGTGGTGCTTTATTATTGGACTTTTGTGCTCGTCACGGATTGTCCATAACAAACACAATGTTCAAACATAAGGGTGTCCATATGTGCACTTGGCACCAGGACACCCTCGGCCGCAGTTCCATTATTGACTTTGTAGTTGTGTCATGGGATTTGCGGCCTCATGTTTTGGACACTCGGGTGAAGAGAGGGGCGAGCTTTCTACCGATCACCACCTGGTGAGCTGGCTCCGATGGTGGGGTAGGATCCCGGACAGACCTGGCAGGCCCAAACGCATTGTGAGAGTCTTTTGGGAATGCCTAGCAGTCTCCTGTCAGAGAGAGTTTCTTTTTCTACCTCCGGAGGAACTTTGAACATGTCACAAAGGAGGTGCTGGACATTGAGTCTGAATGGATCATGTTCCGTGCCTCTCTTGTCAAGCCAGCTGATTGGAGCTGTGGCCGCAAGGTGTTTGGTGCCTGTCGTGGCGGTAATCCTAGAACCCGCTGGTGGCCACCAGCAGTGCGGGATGCCGTCAAGCTGAAGAAAGAGCTTATCTGGTCCTTTTGGCTCATGGGACTCCAGAGGCAGCGGGCATACCGACAGGCCAAGCAGTGCCTGGGGAATCTGTGGTGGGCTCTCCTATTTCTGGGGCTGAGGTTGCCAAGGTAGTTAAAAAGCTCCTCGGTGGCAAGGCCGCGGGGGTGGATGAGCTCCGTCCGGAGTTCCTTAAGGCCCTGGATGCTGTGGGGCTGTTTTAGTTGACAAGACTCTGCAACATCGCATGGACATCAGGGGCGGTACCTCTGGATTGGCAGACCGGGGTGGTGGTTCCTCTCTTTAAGAAGGGGAACCGGAGGGTGTGTTCCAACTATCGTAGATCACACTCCTCAGCCTTCCCGGTAAGGTCTATTCATGTGTACTGGAGAGGAGGAACCTCGGATCCAGGACGAACAGTGTGGTTTTCGTCCTGGTCGTGGAACGGTAGACCAGCTCTATACTCTCGGCAGGGTCCTTGAGTGTGCATGGGAGTTTGTCCAACCAGTCTACATGTGCTTTGTGGACTTGGAGAAGACATTCGACCGTGGCCACCCCGGGAAGTCCTGTGGGGAGTGCTCAGAGAGTATGGGGTATCGGCATGTCTGATTGTGGCGGGTCGCTCCCTGTATGATCAGTGTCAGAGCTCGGTCCGCATTGCCAGCAGTAAGTCGGACCCCTTTCCAGTGAGGGTTGGACCGGAGTCCAACCCTCGTGTTGGCTGCCCTTAGTCACCAAATGTGTTCATAAATTTTATGGACAGAATTTCTAGGCGCAGTCATGGCGTTGAGGGGATCCTGTTTGGTGGCTGCAGGATTAGGTCTCTCCTTTTTGCAGATGATGTGGTCCTTATGGCTTTAACTGGCCAGGATCTTCAGCTCTCATTGGATTGGTTCGCAGCCGAGTGTGAAGCGACTGGGATGAGAATCAGCACCTCCAAGTCCGAGGTTCTCGCCCGGGAAAGGGTGGAGTGCCATTTCGAGGTTGGGCAGGAGATCTTTCCCCAAGTGGATGAGTTCAAGTACCTGGAGTCTTGTTCATGAGTGAGGGAAGAGTGGATCGTGAGATGCACAGGCTGGCGGCCGAAATGAGTTTACTCCGCTGGGTGGCGGGTCTCTCCCTTACTGTAAGAATTTTCACCGTTTAATTACAGTAACCTACTGGCAGCTAATGGTTCCAGTATAAAACTGTTTTTCTACAGCACACATACTGTGATTTATCACTACAGTTTATTACTGTAAAAAGTATCACAGTACTGTGCTGTATCAAATATACGCTTCACAGCATAATACTGTCATCTGTTTAGCGGCATTACACTGTTATTTTAGTGTATCTACTGTAATATCCATTAACAGTTAATTACAGTAAAATAATTGTAAGCACTATAGACTGAGCTTTACAGTATAATGCCACTAGAAGTTAATGAGTTGAACTTTTAATTTTTCAAAATCAAAACCCCTGCAATCTGCTGGCATAAAAATGACTGGAGAAATGGCCTTGCAAGATTATGTTTTTATTAACCAATTATTTTAAAGTGCATCAAATACATTCAATGTACATTTAGTGCATTCTTCTTATTTTCAGTAAAGCATTTTAAAATTTATAACATGTCCACTTAATTTCTAACTGGAGACAAAACACTGAACACGAGTCCAGTGTTTAGTTGTCGGCTACATAAAGCCCCACTCAAAGTCTGTGAGATGTTTTATAAGGGTGGCTACGTGAGGATTTACAGTTGCTGCCTTTTTCTGGACCAGCTTCCCGGTCTTCTTGGACACCACCTTTCCCTGGCTAGCCTTTGTTTCCCTCTCGGGGTTAACGCCAATGAATCGCCTAAAAAAGAGAGAAAGCATATTAGATATTCTGTTGTGATTGAAGATTACTTGTAGTCGATACAGAACCCCCCTCACATTGTTATTTAGGAATATGCACTGCACAAATATTAATATCAATTTTAGGATATATGTGAGCCTATACCATAACCACAGCTGTAGATGAGTGAATGCTCTAAAACCCATTAAGACAAATTCAGAGAGGAAGACAATGCTAAAGCCTCCCCAACCCCTCTCTCTATTCATGTTTTCTCTCCATCTACGGGACCGTGTATTTACGCTGATGTTTCCTGCTTTCACCCATTTAACATATCGTTACCTGCTCATTACCTATCTTCTCTGCATCCTGGGGTCACACTGGTGCTTCTTGCCTTTACCCATTCAACATATCTTTACCTGCACATTACCTACCTTCTCTGCATAGTGTGGTCACGCTGGTGTTTTCTACCTTTACCCATTCAACATATCTTTACCTGCACATTACCTACCTTCTCTATATCCTGGAGTCAAGCTGGTGTTTCCTGCCTTTACTCATTCAACATATCTTTACCTGCACATTACCTACCTTCTCTGTATCCTGGCGTCTAGCTGGTGTTTCCTGCCTTCACCCATTCAACATATCTTTACCTGCACATTACCTACCTTCCCTGCATCCTTGGGTCACACTGGTGCTTCTTTCTTTCACCATACAACATATCTTCACCTGCACATACCTACCTTGTCTGCATGGCCTTGACCACACCTGCGCTTCCTTCTTTCACCCATTCAACATACCTTCACCCGCACATTACCTACCTTCCCTGCATAGTGGGGTCACACTGGTGCTTCCTTCCTTTACCCATTCAACATATCTTCACCCGCACATTACCTACTTGCTCTGCATTCTCGGGTCAAGCTGGTGCTTCCTGCCATCATCCAGTCAACATGTCTTTACCTGCAAATTATCTACTTTTTCTGCATCCTGGGGTCAAACAGGTGCTTCCTTCTTTGACCCAGTCAACATATCTTTACCTGCACATTACCTACCTTCTCTGTATCCTAGAGTCAAACTGGTGCTTCGGTCCCTAATAAGAAGGTCCACAAAGGAACAGAAGAGTCATTGATTTAAGGCACACAATTGGGGAAATGACAAGTCAAATTCCTGAACAGAGGTGAGAAATATAAAATAAAATATCCTAACAGTATTTTAACAGTATCAAGAGGATTTACCTTTGAACAAATTCCAATGTCCGAGGACCTTCCTCTTGGTATTCCAAGTTGAACACATAGTATGTGGCAAGAAGGGCAGCAAGCCCTGAGATTAAGTTAGGTTGGACGCCTTTGCCGATGACATCACCTTCCATGCTGATCGTCCAACGTTTTATTGTGACTTTGTCACCAGCAACTGGTACAGTCAAGAAATGCAGTTTATGTTCCTAAACAGTATCCAATATGGGTAGCATTTTAAAAGTATTTGGAATGGCCACCTCACTCGCTCTCTCTTTCCTCTGTTTACATCTAGTCTCCTAAGGCAGTGGTTCTCAAATGGGGGTACGCGTACTCCTGGGGGTACTTGAAGTTATGCCAAGGGGTACGTGAGATTTTTTTTAAATATTCTAAAAATAGCAACAATTCAAAAATCCTTTATAAATATATTTATTGAATAATACTTCGACAAAATATGAATGTAAGTTCATAAACTGAACAACTAATCAAGTAGGCTATTCCATTCATTACCATAAAGCCAGAGTTTCCCCCATGCCATGATGGTTTGACCCTACCTGGCGGTGCCACACGGCACCAACTGTCAATCAACTATCCATGTAGAAAACAATGGAGGCTTGGTTAAAGCGTAGTGGACATGTTCCATAAATATTGATGTTAAAGATTTCTTTTTTTGTGAAGAAATGTTGAGAATGAAGTTCATGAATCCAGATGGATCTCTATTACAATCCCCAAAGAGGGCACTTTAAGTTGATTACTTCTATGTGTAAAAATCTTTATTTATAATTGAATCACTTGGTTATTTTTCAACAAGTTTTTAGTTATTTTTATATCTTTTTTTCCAAATAGTTCAAGAAAGACCACAACAAATGAGCAATATTTTGCACTGTTATACAATTTAATAAATCAGAAACTGATGACATAGTGCTGTATTTTACTTCTTTATCTCTTTTTTTCAACCAAAAATGCTTTGCTCTGATTAGGGGGTACTTGAATTTAAAAAATGTTCACAGGGGTACATCACTGAAAAAAGGTTGAGAACCACTGTCCTAAGGCAGTGGTTCTCAACCTTTTTTCAGTGCTGTGAACATTTTTTAATGCAAGTAGACCTCCATGTCTTCATAACAGGAATATCCTGAATCCTCAAGTTGCATATCACAATAGTCATCATCAGTGTTAATAACACAAGAGCTGCTTGGATTTGCTGTTGAGCAAGTCAAACTTCGTTCAGTGTAGCCGTAGTGCTTCCTTGACACGTGCGATGTGAAAGTAGACTTAACTGTAAATCTTTTTTCACATTGACTGAAGGGGCACGTAACTGTCCTACCTTCGGTAATATGACTTTTCAAATGCAGGAGAAAGGCCCGTATATCATCGCACTTCGCGCTACATGAGACAATATTACAAGGTAAACCTTCTGCGCTATACATATCAGTCCTACTCTTGCCATATTTATGACGACGGCTGTGAGTTTTGAAGGCTGAGAAGTTGGAAAAAACTCTTGTGCATTTAGGGAAAGCACACTTAAACGATGCATTAGGCATACAACTATGACTTCGCATGTGTCTAACATACGCAAATACATTGCTGCAAGTCGTAGCACATATGTTGCAAGTTATCATCTTTTATGATGACTATGACAAAAAAGAAGAAAACTTAGCTAGCTAGCATGCGGCGGTACATGCGCGTGGTCAACGATAGTGTCTGTGATGCTGACTGTGACGCTATGTCATTTCGGACTTTATAAATATATATATAAAGTAATTCAAACAGAAAATGACACATCAAGGTACAAGTGACTCTTACCTTGTTATCAAAAACACACGATGCAGTAGGATGGATTTAGCAGGGTCGGCCAGGTGAAATGAAGCTCGGTTGGACGAATTGTGGGCGGACCCAAGAAACAAGTCTGAAAAATACTGAATTACACTGTAGGTTTTACAGTAACTTACTGCTGGTCGATATTTTTTGAAAAATGCAACAACATTTACAGTACTTAACTGCATTTAAGAAGAACATGATAGGTTGATTGGCAACACTAAATTGGCCCTAGTGTGTGAATGTGAGTGTGAATGTTGTCTGTCTATCTGTGTTGGCCCTGCGATGAGGTGGCGACTTGTCCAGGGTGTACCCCGCCTTCCGCCTGATTGTAGCTGAGATAGGCTCCAGCGCCCCCCGCGACCCCGAAGGGAATAAGCGGTAGAAAATGGATGGATGGATGGAGTATATAACTGTAATTTTATTTTTTATTTTTACAGTAATTTTTTACAGTGAAGGTCATGGGTGTCAAACTCTGGCCCGTGGGCCAAATTTGGCCCAACGTGTAATTTGACTTGGCCCTTGAGGCAATATCAAATTAACACTAAAGCTGGACCTTCGATTATACATTGCGGCAGTGCCGCTACTTCTAATACTTGCCAACCCTCCCGGGAGTGACTCCAGCACTCCTCCCGAATTTTTTTTTTTTTTCCAGCTAGTCAAACGAGTGCCAGCCCAGTTTAATGTCAGTGCAGCTTCTGCACCCACACACAGCGATACAGGTTACACTGACGGTAGCCAAATAAAAAACTTTAACACTTTTAGAAATATACGCCACACTGTGAATCCACACCAAACAAGAATGACAAACACATTTCGGGAGAACATCCGCACCGTAACACAACATAAACACAACACAACAAATACCCAGAACCCTTTGTAGCACTAAATCTTCCGAGACGCTACAAGGTGTGTGTGTGTGGGGGGGGGGGAGGTTTGGTGGTAGCGGGGGTGTATTTTGTAGCGTCCCGAAAGAGTTAGTGCTGCAAAACATTCTGGGTATTTGTTCTTTTGTGTTTATGTTGTGTTACGGTGCGGATGTTCTCCCGAAAAGTGTTTTTTATTTTTGTTTGGTGTGGGTTCACAGTGTGGCGTATATTTCTAACAGTGTTAAAGTTTTTTATACTGGCACCCTCAGTGTAACCTGTATCGCTGTTGATGAAGTATGCGTTGCATTCATTTGTGTATGCGTGCTGTAGCTGCACATATCTTGTAACTGGGTCTGAATGATGTTAGAATTGGGTGTACGAGATATGACTGTTGAACATCTTGTTCGATAATGAAAGTTGCATCAGCTCAAAGCCTGAGCCCCGACATTAAAGAACTAGCATCTAAAAAAAGATGCTAGGTATCTGGCTTGGGCACATCAAATTAGATCAAAGTCCTGAATGGTTGTTTTATTCATTGTTATTTTATTTTCAAATTTATTAGCCTGTGGATAAAGTTAATGTTGATATTTACCTCAGAAGGCTGCAAATAGAAAAGAGGCATTCAATTTGTATTTAAATTATATTTGATATGCAATTGATATTTTTTAATTATTATTATTATTATTTGAAACTCCATTTTGCATGTCACTATAAAGTTATATAAGCCTTGCTTGTTCAATATTCAATGCAAAACTTGTTTGGGTCCCTATTAAAAGGTTAATTTGTTCAACCTTGGCCCGCGGCTTTGTTCAGTTTTAAACTTTGGCCCACTCTGTATTTGAGTTTGACACCCCTGGTGAAGGTGAAGCTCTGTCATCCTGGAGGCCACGGGGAAGACCCAGGACACATTGGGAACACTATGTCTCCCGGCTGGCCTGGGAACGCCTCGGGATCCCCTGAGAAAAGGTCCTAGGTGAGGGATCAGACAAAGAGCAGCTCAAAGACCTTTATGAAAAGTACAAATCGAGGACCTAGATTTTTTCTCGCCCAGGCGCAGGTCACCGTGGCTCCCCTGTGGAGCCAGGCGCAGAGGTGGGGCACGATGGCGAGCGACTGGTGGCCGGGCCTGTCTCCTTGGGGCCCTGCCGGGCTCAGCTCGAAGAGGCAACGTGGGTCAACCCTCCAATGGGCTCACCACTCATGGGCCCATTGAGGTCATAGAGGTCAGATGCAGTGTGAACTGGGCGGCAGCCGAAGGCAGGGCACTTGGCGGTCCGATTATCGGCTACATAAGCTCGCTCTTGGGACGTGGAACGTCACCTCGCTGGGAGGGAAAGAGCCTGAGCTGGTGCGCGAGGTGAAGAAGTTCCGGCTAGATATAGTTGGACTCACTTCGACGCACAGCAAGGGCTCTGGAACCTGTTCTCTCAAGAGGGGCTGGACTCTCTTCCACTCTGGCGTTGCAAGCAATGAAAGGCTGGGGTGGCAATTGTTGTTGCTCAAAGCCTGCACGTTGGACTTTAACCCAGTAGACGAGATGGTAGCTTCCCTCCGCCTTCGGGTTGGGTGACGGGTCCTGACTGTTGTTTGTGTTTACGCACCAAACAGCAGCTCAGAGTACCCACTCTTTTTGGATTCCCTTGAGGGAGTACTGGAGAGTGCTCCCTCGGGTGATTCCCTTGTTCTGTTGGGGGACTTCAATGCTCATGTTGGCAAGGACAGTGAAACCTGGAGAGTCGTGATTGGGAAAAATGGCCACCCGGATCTGAACCCAAGTGGTGCTTTGTTATTGGACTTTTGTGCTCGTCACGGATTGTCCATAACAAACACAATGTTCAAACATAAGGAAGAACTTTAAACATGTCACGAGGGAGGTGCTGGACATTGAGTCTGAGTGGACCATGTTCCGTGCCTCTCTTGTCGAGCCTGCTGATTGGAGCTGTGGCCGCAAGGTGTTTGGTGCCTGTCGTGGCGGTAATCCTAGAACTCGCTGGTGGCCACCAGCAGGGAGGGATGCCGTCAAGCTGAAGAAAGAGCCTATCGGGTCCTTTTGGCTCATGGGACTCCAGAGGCAGCGGGCATTCCGACAGGCCAAGCAGTGCCTGGGGAATCTGTGGTGGACTCTCCTATTTCTGGGGCTTAGGTTGCCTAGGTAGTTAAAAACCTCCTCTGTGGCAAGGCCCCGGTGGTGGATGAGTTCCTTAAGGCTCTGGATACTGTGAGGCTGTCTTGGTTGACAAGACTCTGCAGCATCGCGTGAACATTGGGGGTGGTACCTCTGGATTGGCAGACCGGGGTGGTGGTTCCTCTCTTTAAGAAAGGGAACCGGAGGGTGTGTTCCAACTATCGTGAAACACACTCCTCAGCCTTCCCGGTAAGGTCTATTCATGTGTACTGGAGAGGAGGAAACTCGGATCCAGGACGAACAGTGTGGTTTTCGTCCTGGTCGTGGAACGGTAGACCAGGTCTATACTCTCGGCAGGGTCCTTGAGTGTGAAGCGACTGGGATGAGAATCAGCACCTCCAAGTCCAAGTCCATGGTTCTCGCGCAGGAAAGGGTCGAGTGCCATCTCCAGGTTGGGGAGGAGATCTTGCCCCAAATGGAGAAGTTCAAGTACCTAAGAGTCTTGTTCACGAGTGAGGATAGAGTGGATCGAGAGATCCACAGGCGGTTTGGTGCGGCGTCTTCAGTATTGAGGACGCTATATCGATCCGTTGTGGTGAAGAAGGAGCTGAGCCAGAAGGAAAAGCTCTCAATTTACCGTCGATCTACGTTCCCAGCTTTGGGTTATGACCGAAAGGACAAGCGGCCAAAATGCATTTCCTCTGCCGGGTGGTGGGTCTCTACCTTAGAGACAGGGTGAGAAGCTCTGTCATCCGGGACGAACTCAAAGTAAAGCCGCTGCTCCTCCACATTGAGAGGAGCC
Source organism: Entelurus aequoreus (assembly GCF_033978785.1). Lineage (NCBI taxonomy): Eukaryota > Metazoa > Chordata > Actinopteri > Syngnathiformes > Syngnathidae > Entelurus > Entelurus aequoreus. The sequence goes on along the minus strand of NW_026908010.1, from coordinate 126,915 downwards.
ATGAGGTGGTTCGGGCATCTGCTCAGGATGCCACCCGAACGCCTCTAGGGAGGTGTGGCAGGAGGCCACGGGGAAGACCTAGGACACATTGGAAAGACTATGTCCCCGGCTGGCCTGGGAACGCCTCGGAATACCCCAAGAAGAGCTGGACGAAGTGGCTGGGGAGAGGGAAGTCTGGGATTTTCTGCTCAGGCTGCTGCCCCCGCAACCCGACCTCGGATAAGCGGAAGAAAATGGATGGATTTAGAATGACAGTTATACTGTCAGATTGAGTACAAAAACTAACTAAACCTTACACAATATAATGTTTCTAGTAAAACTCACAAAGATACATATCTCCAGGCATTATTAGCCATTTTGCATGTGTGGTTTAGGAGTTATGTTTAAATAAATAACTGTCAGATTGAGTGTGACAGTAAACTGTCATAGTGAGTAAAACCCTTATTTTGTATTTGCAAACCTTACAAAAACAACTAAATCTAGTTAAACTCACACAGATACAATATTACAGGCATTTTTAGACACAATGCATGTTTGGTTATAGAGTTATGTTTATATAACTTTCATATTTAGTATGACAGTTATACTGTCATATTGAATAAAAACAACAACTAACTTGTGTCTTTGCAAACCTTACAAAATACCATTTTTCTAGTAAAACTAACTAAGATACATGCTCCAGGCATTATTAGCTATTTTGCATGTGTTGTTTGAGTTATGTTTAAATAACTGTCATATTGAGTGTGACAGTATACTGTCATAAAACCCAATTTTTGTATTTGCAACCCTGATTCTAGTAAAACTCACATATATACAATATTACAGGCAGTTTTGGACATAATGGTTTGGTTTTGGAGTTATGTTTATATAACTTTCATATATAGTATGACAGCTAAACTGTTATATTGAGTAAAAAAACTAACTTGTGTTCGTCATAAAACCCAATTTTTGTATTAGCAAACCATACAACTGATTCAAATAAAACTCACATGGATTCAATATTACAGGCATTTTCAGACATTTTGCATGTTTGGTTTAGGAATTATGTTGTAATACATAATACAATACAAATAATTTTTGTGTTTGCAAGCCTTAAAAAAAGCATATGTTTCCAGTAAAACTCCCAAAGATGCATTATATCAGGCATTATTAGCCATTTTTCAGGTGTGGTTTAGGAGTTATGTTTAAATAACTGTCATATTGAGTGTGGCGTTATACTGTCATATTGAGTTAAAAAAATCTAACTTGTGTCTTTGCAAACCTTACAAAAGAAAATGTTTCTAGCAACACTCACAAAGATAATTTTTTTCACGCTATTAGACATGTTTCATGTGTATTTAGGAGTTATAATTAAATAACTTTCATATTGAGTGTTAAAGTTATAATGTCATTATGTGTTAAACCTAATTTTTGTATTTGCAAACCTTACAAAAACAATTGATTCTAGTAAAACTTACATAAATTCAATATTACAGGCATTTTTAGACAATTCACATGTTTGGTTTAAAAATTGTGTTTGAATACATTTGTATTGCTTTTTTCGCATTATGTCAGGATTCTAAGATCATTACTTTCATATTGAGTAAAACACTACTTTTTGTTTTTGCAAACCTTACAAACCCACATGAATACATTATTATAAGCAATTTTAGACATGACACACGTTTGGTTCTGGAGTTATGTTTATATAACTTTTATATTTAGTATGACTGTTATACTGTCATATTGAATAAAAAAAACTAGCTTGTGTCTTTGCAAACTTTACAAAAGATCATTTTTCTAGTAAAACTAACAAAGATACATGTCTCCAGGCATTATTACCCATTTTGCATGGGTTGTTTAGGAATTATGTTTAAATACATTTGTATTGCTTTTTTCGCATTATCTCAGGATTCTTAGATCATTACTTTCATATTGAGTAAAAAACTACTTTTTGTTTTTGCAAACCTTACAAACTCACATAAATACATTATTACAGGCATTTTTAGACATGACACATGTTTGGTTTTGGAGTTATGTTTGTATAACTTTTATATTTAATATGACTGTTATACTGTCATATTGAATTAAAAAAACCTAGCTTGTGTCTTTGCAAACTTTACAAAATATCATTTTTCTAGTAAAACTAACAAAGATACATGTCTCCAGGCATTACTAGCCATTTTGCATGGGGGTTTTAGGAATTATCTTTAAATACATTTTTATTGCTTTTTTCGCATTATTTAGGATTCTAAAATCCTTACTTTCATATTGAGGAAAAAACTACTTTTTGTTTTTGCAAACCTTACAAACTCACATAAATACATTATTATAGGCAATTTTAGACATGACACACGTTTGGTTCTGGAGTTATGTTTATATAACTTTCATATTTAGTATGACTGTTATACTGTCTTATTGAATAAAAACAACTAGCTTGTGTCTTTGCAAACTTTACAAAATATACATTTCCTAGTAAAACTAACAAAGATACATGTCTCCAGGCATTATTACCCATTTTGCCTGGGTTGTTTAGGAGTTATGTTTAAATACACTTTTATTGCTTTTTTCGCTTTATCTCAGGATTCTAAGATCATTACTTTCTAATTGAGTAAAAAACGAGTTTTTCTTTTTGCAAACCTTACAAACTCACACAAATACATTAATACAGGCAATTTTAGACATGACACATGTTTGGTTTTGGAGTTATGTTTATAGAACTTTCATATTTAGTATGTCTGTTATACTGTCATATTGAATAAGAAAAAACTAGCTTGTGTCTTTGCAAACTTTACAAAAGATCATTTTTCTAGTAAAACTAACAAAGATACATGTCTCCAGGCATTATTACCCATTTTGCATGGGTTGTTTAGGAATTATGTTTAAATACATTTTTATTGCTTTTTTCGCATTATCTCAGGATTCTAAAATCCTTACTTTCATATTGAGGAAAAAACTACTTTTTGTTTTGCAAACCTTACAAACTCATATAAATACATCATTACAGGCATTTTTAGACATAACACATGTTTGGTTTTGGAGTTATGTTTTGATAACTTTCATATTTAGTAGGACTGTTATACTGTCATATTTAATTTTAAAAAACTAGCTTGTGTCTTTGCAAACTTTACAAAAGATAATTTTTCTAGTAAAAATAACAAAGATACATGTCTCCAGGCATTATTACCCATTTTGCATGGGTTGTTTAGGAATTATGTTTAAATACATTTTTATTGCTTTTTTCGCATTATCTCAGGATTCTAAAATCCTTACTTTCATATTGAGGAAAAAACTACTTTTTGTTTTGCAAACCTTACAAACTCACATAAATACATTATTACAGGCATTTTTAGACATAACACATGTTTGGTTTTGGAGTTATGTTTATATAACTTTCATATTTAGTATGATTGTTATACTGTCATATTGAATAAAAAAAACTAGCTTGTGTCTTTGCAAACATTACAAAAGATCATTTTTCTAGTAAAACTAACAAAGATTCATGTGTCCAGGCATTATTACCCATTTTGCATGGGTTGTTTAGGAGTTATGTTTGAATACATTTTCATTGCTTTTTTCGCATTATCTCAGGATTCTAAAATCCTTACTTTCATATTGAGGAAAAAACTACTTTTTGTTTTGCAAACCTTACAAACTCACATAAATACATTATTACAGGCATTTTTAGACAATAAACATGTTTGGTTTTGGAGTTATGTTTTGATAACTTTCATATTTAGTAGGACTGTTATACTGTCATATTTAATTTTAAAAAACTAGCTTGTGTCTTTGCAAACTTTACAAAACATCATTTTTCTAGTAAAACTAACAAAGATACATGTGTCCAGGCATTATTACCCATTTTGCATGGGTTGTTTAGGAATTATGTTTGAATACATTTTTATTGCTTTTTTCGCATTATCTCAGGATTCTAAGATCATTACTTTCATATTGAGTAAAAAACTACTTTTTGTTTTTGCAAACCTTACAAACTCACATAAATACATTATTACAGACATTTTTAGACATGACACATGTTTGGTTTTGGAGTTATGTTTATATAACTTTTATATTTAGTATGACTGTTATACTGTCATATTGAATGAAAAAAATTACCTTGTGTGTTTGCAAACTTTACAAAAGATCATTTTTCTAGTAAAACTAACAAAGATACATGTCTCCAGGCATTATTACCCATTTTGCATGGGTTGTTTAGGAATTATGTTTAAATACATTTTTATTGCTTTTTTCGCATTATCTCAGGATTTTAAGATCATTACTTTCATATTGAGTAAAAAACTACTTTTTGTTTTTGCAAACCTTACAAACTCACATAAATACATTATTACAGACATTTTTAGACATGACACATGTTTGGTTTTGGAGTTATGTTTATATAACTTTTATATTTAGTATGACTGTTATACTGTCATATTGAATGAAAAAAATTACCTTGTGTCTTTGCAAACTTTACAAAAGATCATTTTTCTAGTAAAACTAACAAAGATACATGTCTCCAGGCATTATTACCCATTTTGCAAGGGTTGTTTAGGAATTATGTTTAAATACATTTTTATTGCTTTTTTCGCATTATCTCAGGATTCTGAGATCATTACTTTCATATTGAGTAAAAAACTACTTTTTGTTTTTGCAAACCTTACAAACTCACATAAATACATTATTACAGGCATTTTTAGACATAACACATGTTTGGTTTTGGAGTCATGTTTTGATAACTTTCATATTTAGTAGGACTGTTATACTGTCATATTGAATAAAAAAAACTAGCTTTTGTCTTTGATATCTTTACAAAAGATCATTTTTCTAGTAAAACTAACAAAGATACATGTCTCCAGGCATTATTAGCCATTTTGCATGGGTTGTTTAGGAATTATGTTTAAATACATTTTTATTGCTTTTTTCGCATTATCTCAGGATTCTAAAATCCTTACTTTCATATTGAGGAAAAAACTACTTTTTGTTTTTGCAAACCTTACAAACTCACATAAATACATTATTATAGGTAATTTTAGACATGACACACGTTTGGTTCTAGAGTTATGTTTATATAATTTTTATATGTAGTATGACTGTTATACTGTCTTATTGAATAAAAACAACTAGCTTGTGTCTTTGCAAACTTTACAAAAAATACATTTTCTAGTAAAACTAACAAAGATACATGTCTCCAGGCATTATTACCCATTTTGCCTGGGTTGTTTATGAGTTATGTTTGAATACATTTTTATTGCTTTTTTCGCATTATCTCAGGATTCTAAGATCATTACTTTCATATTGAGTAAAAAACTACTTTTTGTTTTTGCAAACCTTACAAACTCACATTAATACATTATTACAGGCATTTTTAGACATGACACATGTTTGGTTTTGGAGTTATGTTTATATAACTTTCATATTTAATATGACTGTTATACTGTCATATTGAATAAAAAAAAACTGGCTTGTGTCTTTGCAAACTTTACAAAAGATCATTTTTCCAGTAAAACTAACAAAGATACATGTTTCCAGGCATTATTAGCCATTTTGCACATGTTGTTTAGGAGTAATGTTTAAATACATTTTTATTGCTTTTTCGCATTATCTCAGGATTTTAAGAACATTACAGTCATATTGAGTAAATGCTTTTTACCATTATCTCAGGGTTCTAAGAACATTACAGTCAAGTAAAAAACTACTTTTTGTGTTTGCAAAATGTAAAACTCAGTAAAACTCCCAATGATTCATTATTTCAGGCATTATTAGCCATTTTTTGTGTAGTTTATGAGTTATGTTTAAATAACTGTCATATTCAGTGTGATTTTGTCATTGTGAGTAAAACCTAATTTTTGTATTTGCAAACCTTACAAAAACAACCGATTCTAGGAAAACTCACATTGATACAATATTACAGGCATGTTTGGACATATTGCATGTTTGGTTTTGGAGTTATATTTATATAACCTGCTTTCTGAGCCGCCACCTTTGTGGTTTGCGTGTCCCACTGATCCAGGAACTATGTTGTCCGGGGGCTTCTATGGTCTCCCAAGACAAACAGGTCCTAGGTGAGGGATCAGACAAAGAGCAGCTCAAAGACCTTTATTAAAAGTACAATTGAGGACCTAGATTTTTTCTCGCCCGGACGCAGGTCACCGTGGCTCCCCTGTGGAGCCAGGCCCAGAGGTGTGGCACGATGGCGATTGACGGGCCAGTCCCCATGGGGCCCAGCCGTGCTCAGCTCGAAGAGGCAACGTGGATCCCCCCTCCAGGGCTCACCACTCATGGGCTGGGTCATAGAGGGTGCAGTGTGAGCTGGGCGGCAGCCGAAGGCAGGGCACTTGGTGGTCCGATTATCGGCTACATAAGCTCGCTCTTGGGACATGGAACGTCACCTCGCTGGGAGGGAAGGAGCCTGAGCTGGTGCATGAGGTGGAGACGTTCCCGGCTAGATATAGTTGGACTCACAGCAAGGGCTCTGGAACCTGTTCTCTCAGAGGGGCTGGACTGAACTGAACTTTCATTACTTGCAACGCCAGAGTGGAAGAGATTCCACACTGGCGTTGCATCTAATGAGAGGCTGGGGTGGCAATTATTGTTGCCCCCCGGCTCAAAGCCTGCACGTTGGACTTTAAACCCAATAGATGAGATGGTAGCTTCCTTCAGCCTTCGGGTTGGGTGACGGGTCTTGATTATTGTTTGTGTTTACACACCAAACAGCAGCTCAGAGTACCAACTCTTTTTGGATTCCCTTGAGGGAGTACTGGAGAGTGCTCCCTCGGGTGATTCCCTTGTTCTGCTGGTGGACTTCAACGCTATGTTGGCAACGACAGTGAAACCTGGAGAGTCGTGATTGGGAAAAATGGCCACCCGGATCTGAACCCAAGTGGTGCTTTGTTATTGGACTTTTGTGCTTGTCACGGATTGTCCATAACAAACACAATGTTCAAACATAAGGGTGTCCATATGTGCACTTGGCACAAGGACACCCTCGGCCGCATGATTGACTTTGTAGTTGTGTCATGGGATTTGCGGCCTCATGTTTTGGACACTCGGTGAAGAGAGGGGCAGAGCTTTCTACCAACCACCACCTGGTGGTGAGCTGGCTCCGATGGTAGGGGAGGATGCTGGTCAGACCTGGCAGGCCCAAACGCATTGTAAGGGTCTGCTGGGAACACCTAGCAGAGTCTCCTGAAGAACTTTGAACATGTCCGGAAGAACTTTGAACATGTCACGAGGGAGGTGCTGGACATTGAGTCTGAGTGGACCATGTTCCGTTCCTCTCTTGTTGAGCCAGCTGATTGAAGCTGTGGCCGCAAGGTGTTTGGTGCCTGTCGTGGCGGTAATCCACCAGCAGTGAGGGATGCTGTCAAGCTGAAGAAAGAGCCACCGGGTCCTTTTGGCTCATGGGACTCCAGAGGCAGTGGGCATACCGACAGGCCAAGCGAGACCTCCTCAGTCCCACCAACACGTCTTCCTATGAGGAAACAGTGCCTGGGAAGTCTGTGGTGGGCTCTCCTATTTCTGGGGCTGAGGTTGCCAAGGTAGTTAAAAAGCTCCTCGGTGGCAAGGCCCCGGGGATATGAGCTCCGTCCGGAGTTCCTTAAGGCTCTGGATGCTGTGGGGCAGTCTTGGTTGACAAGACTCTGCAACATTGCGTCTACATCGGGGGCGGAACCTCTTGATTGGCAGACCGGGGTGGTGGTACCTCTCTTTAAGAAGGGGAACCGGAGGGTGTGTTCCAACTATCGTAGATCACACTCCTCAGTCCATGGTTCTCGCCCGGGAAAGGGTGGAGTGCCATCTCGAGGTTGGGAAAGAGATCTTGCCCCAAGTGAAGGAGTTCAAGTACCTAGGAGTCTTGTTCACGAGTGAGGATAGAGTGGATTGTGAGATCTACAGGCGGATCGGTGCGGCGTCTTCAGTAATGAGGACGCTATATCGATCCGTTGTGGTGAAGAAGGAGCTGAGCCAGAAGGAAAAGCTTTCAATTTACCGGTCGATCAACGTTCCCATCCTCACCTATGGTCATGAGCTTTGGGTTATGACCGAAAGGACAAGGTCACGGGTACAAGCGGCCGAAATGAGTTTCCTCCGCCGGGTGGTGGGTCTCTCCCTTAGAGATAGGGTGAGAAGCTCTGTCATCTGGGAGGAACTCAGTGTAAAGCCGCTGCTCCTCCACATTGAGAGGAGCCAGATGAGGTGGTTCGGGCATCTGCTCAGGATGCCACCCGAACGCCTCCCTAGGTCCGAACGGCAGGAGGCCATGGGGAAGACCTAGGATACATTGGAAAGACTATGGCCTGGGAACGCCTCGGGATCCCCCGAGAAGAGCTGGACGAAGTGGCTGGGGAGAGGGAAGTCTGGGCTCTCTGCTTAGGCTGTTGCCCCCGCAACCCGACCTCGGATAAGCGGAAGAAAATGGATGGATTTAGTATGACAGTTATACTGTCATATTGAGTGTGACAGTATACTGTCATAAAACCCAATTTTTGTATTTGCAAACCTGATTCTAGTAAAACTCACATCTATACAATATTACAGGCAATTTTGGACATAATGCACGTTTGGTTTTGGAGTTATGTTTATATAACTTTAATATATAGTATGACATCTATACTGTTATAATGAGTAAAAAAACTAACTTGTGTCTGTCATAAAACTCAATTTTTGTATTTGCAAACCTTACAAAAACAAATGATTCTAGTAAAACTCACATGGATTCAATATTACAGGCATTTTTAGACATTTTGCATGTTTGGTTTAGGAATTATGTTGGAATACATTTGTATTGCTTTTTTTCACATTATCTCAGCATTTTAAGAACTTACTGTCATATTGAGTAAAAAAAACTTTTTGTGTTTGCAAGCCTTAAAAAAACAACCGATTCTAGTAAAACTCACATTGATACAATATTACAGGCATGTTTAGACATCTTGCATGTTTGGTTTTGGAGTTATGTTTATATAACCTGCTTTCTGAGCCGCCACCTTTGTGGTTTGCTTGTCCCACTGATCCTAGGAGCTATGTTGTCCGGGGGCTTCTATGCCCCGTGGTAGGGTCCCCCAAGACAAACAGGTCCTAGGTGAGGAATCAGACAAAGAGCAGCTCAAAGACCTTTATGAAAAGTACAAATCGAGGACCTAGATATTTTCTCGCCCGGACGCGGGTCACCGTGTCTCCCCTGTGGAGCCAGGCCCAGAGGTGGGGCACGATGGCGAGCGACTGGTGCCCATGGGGCCCAGCTCGAAGAGGCAACGTGGGTCCCCCCTGCAATAGGCTCACCACTCATGGGCTGGGTCATAGAGGTCGGGTGCAGTGTTAGCTGGGCGGAAGCCGAAGGCAGGGCACTTGGCGGTCCGATTATCGGCTACATAAGCTCGCTCTTGGGACGTGGAACGTCACCTCGCGAGGTGGAGAAGTTCCCGGCTAGATAAAGCTGGACTCACTTCGACGCACAGCGAGGGCTCTGGGACCTGTTCTCTCAAGAGGGGTTGGACTCTCTTCCACTCTGGCGTTGCAAGTAATGAGAGGCTGGGTTGGCAATTCTTGTTGCCCCCCGGCTCAAAGCCTGCACGTTGGACTTAACCCAGAAGACGAGATGGTAACTTCCCTCCGCTTTCGGGTTGGGTGACGGGTCCTGACTGTTGTTGGTGTTTACGCACCAAACAGCAGCTCAGAGTACCCACTCTTTTTGGATTCCCTTGAGAGTGCTCCCTCGGGTGATTCCTTTGTTCTAATGGGGGTCTTCAACGCTCATGTTGGCAACGACTTTGAAACCTGGAGAGTCGTGATTGGGAAAAATGGCCACCCGGATCTGAACCCAAGTGGTGCTTTGTTATTGGACTTTTGTGCTAGTCACGGATTGTCCATAACAAACACAATGTTCAAACATAAGGGTGTCCATATGTGCACTTGGCACCAGGACACCCTCGGCCGCAGTTCCATTATTGACTTTGTAGTTGTGTCATGGGATTTGCGGCCTCATGTTTTGGACACTCGGGTGAAGAGAGGGGCGAGCTTTCTACCGATCACCACCTGGTGAGCTGGCTCCGATGGTGGGGTAGGATCCCGGACAGACCTGGCAGGCCCAAACGCATTGTGAGAGTCTTTTGGGAATGCCTAGCAGTCTCCTGTCAGAGAGAGTTTCTTTTTCTACCTCCGGAGGAACTTTGAACATATCACAAAGGAGGTGCTGTACATTGAGTCTGAATGGATCATGTTCCGTGCCTCTCTTGTCAAGCCAGCTGATTGGAGCTGTGGCCGCAAGGTGTTTGGTGCCTGTCGTGGCGGTAATCCTAGAACCCGCTGGTGGCCACCAGCAGTGCGGGATGCCGTCAAGCTGAAGACAGAGCTTATCTGGTCCTTTTGGCTCATGGGACTCCAGAGGCAGCGGGCATACCGACAGGCCAAGCAGTGCCTGGGGAATCTGTGGTGGGCTCTCCTATTTCTGGGGCTGAGGTTGCCAAGGTAGTTAAGAAGCTCCTCGGTGGCAAGGCCGCGGGGGTGGATGAGCTCCGTCCGGAGTTCCTTAAGGCTCTGGATGCTGTGGGGCTGTTTTAGTTGACAAGACTCTGCAACATCGCATGGACATCAGGGGCGGTACCTCTGGATTGGCAGACCGGGGTGGTGGTTCCTCTCTTTAAGAAGGGGAACCGGAGGGTGTGTTCCAACTATCGTAGATCACACTCCTCAGCCTTCCCGGTAAGGTCTATTCATGTGTACTGGAGAGGAGGAACCTCGGATCCAGGACGAACAGTGTGGTTTTCGTCCTGGTCGTGGAACGGTAGACCAGCTCTATACTCTCGGCAGGGTCCTTGAGTGTGCATGGGAGTTTGTCCAACCAGTCTACATGTGCTTTGTGGACTTGGAGAAGACATTCGACCGTGGCCACCCCGGGAAGTCCTGTGGGGAGTGCTCAGATAGTATGGGGTATCGGCATGTCTGATTGTGGCGGGTCGCTCCCTGTATGATCAGTGTCAGAGCTTGGTCCGCATTGCCAGCAATAAGTTGGCTGCCCTTTGTCACCAAATGTGTTCATAAATTTTATGGACAGAATTTCTAGGCGCAGTCATGGCGTTGAGGGGATCCGGTTTGGTGGCTGCAGGATTAGGTCTCTCCTTTTTGCATATGATGTGGTCCTTATGGCTTTTACTGGCCAGGATCTTCAGCTATCATTGGATTGGTTCGCAGCCGAGTGTGAAGCGACTGGGATGAGAATCAGCACCTCCAAGTCCGAGGTTCTCGCCCGGGAAAGGGTGGAGTGCCATCTCGAGGTTGGGCAGGAGATCTTGCCCCAAGTGGATGAGTTCAAGTACCTGGAGTCTTGTTCATGAGTGAGGGAAGAGTGGATCGTGAGATGCACAGGCTGATCGGTGCGGCGTCTTCAGTAATGAGGACGCTATATCGATTCGTTGTGGTAAGAAGGAGCTGCGCCAGAGGGAAAAGCTCTCAATTTACCGGTCAATCTACGTTCCCATCCTCACCTATGGTCATGAGCTTTGGGTTATGACCGAAAGGACAACATCACGGGTACAAGCGGCCGAAATGAGTTTTCTCCGCTGGGTGGCGGGTCTCTCCCTTACTGTAAGAATTTTCACCGTTTAATTACAGTAACCTACTGGCAGCTAATGGTTCCAGTATAAAACTGTTTTTCTACAGCACACATACTGTGATTTATCACTACAGTTTACTGTTATTTTAGTGTATCTACTGTAATATCCATTAACAGTTAATTACAGTAAAATAATTGTAAGCACTATAGACTGAGCTTTACAGTATAATGCCACTAGAAGTTAATGAGTTGAACTTTTAATTTTTCAAAATCAAAATCCCTGCAATCTGCTGGCATAAAAATGACTGGAGAAATGGCCTTGCAAGATTATGTTTTTATTAACCAATTATTTATTGTGCATCAAGTACATTCAAAGTACATTTAGTGCATTCTTCTTATTTTCAGTAAAGCATTTTAACATTTATAACATGTCCACTTAATTTCTAACTGGAGACAAAACACTGAACACGAGTCCAGTGTTTAGTTGTCGGCTACATAAAGCCCCACTCAAAGTCTGTGAGATGTTTTATAAGGGTGGCTACGTGAGGATTTACAGTTGCTGCCTTTTTCTGGACCAGCTTCCCGGTCTTCTTGGACACCACCTTTCCCTGGCTAGCCTTTGTTCCCCTCTCAGGGTTAACGCCAATGAATCGCCTAAAAAAGAGAGAAAGCATATTAGATATTCTGTTGTGATTGAAGATTACTTGCAGTCGATACAGAACCCCCCTCACATTGTTATTTAGGAATATGCACTGCACAAATATTAATATCAATTTTAGGATATATGTGAGCCTATACCATAACCACAGCTGTAGATGAGTGAATGCTCTAAAACCCATTAAGACAAATTCAGAGAGGAAGACAATGCTAAAGCCTCCCCAATCCCTCTCTCTATTTATGTTTTCTCTCCATCTACGGGACCGTGTATTTACGCTGATGTTTCCTGCTTTCACCCATTTAACATATCGTTACCTGCTCATTACCTATCTTCTCTGCATCCTGGGGTCACACTGGTGCTTCTTGCCTTTACCCATTCAACATATCTTTACCTGCACATTACCTACCTTCTCTGCATAGTGTGGTCACGCTGGTGCTTTCTACCTTTACCCATTCAACATATCGTTACCTGCACATTACCTACCTTCTCTGTATCCTGGAGTCAAGCTGGTGTTTCCTGCCTTTACTCATTCAACATATCTTTACCTGCACATTACCTACCTTCTCTGTATCCTGGCGTCTAGCTGGTGTTTCCTGCCTTCACCCATTCAACATATCTTTACCTGCACATTACCTACCTTCCCTGCATCCTTGGGTCACACTGGTGCTTCTTTCTTTCACCATACAACATATCTTCACCTGCACATACCTACCTTGTCTGCAGGGCCTCGACCACACATGCGCTTCCTTCTTTCACCCATTCAACATACCTTCACCCGCACATTACCTACCTTCCCTGCATGGTGGGGTCACACTGGTGCTTCCTGCCTTTACCCATTCAACATATCTTCACCCGCACATTACCTACTTGCTCTGCATTCTCGGGTCAAGCTGGTGCTTCCTGCCATCATCCAGTCAACATATCTTTACCTGCAAATTACCTACTTTTTCTGCATCCTGGGGTCAAACAGGTGCTTCCTTCTTTGACCCAGTCAACATATCTTTACCTGCACATTACCTACCTTCTCTGTATCCTAGAGTCAAACTGGTGCTTCGGTCCCTAATAAGAAGGTCCACAAAGGAACAGAAGAGTCATTGATTTAAGGCACACAATTGGGGAAATGACAAGCCAAATTCCTGAACAGAGGTGAGAAATATAAAATAAAATATCCTAACAGTATTTTAACAGTATCAAGAGGATTTACCTTTGAACAAATTCCAATGTCCGAGGACCTTCCTCTTGGTATTCCAAGTTGAACACATAGTAGGTGGCAAGAAGGGCAGCAAGCCCTGAGATTAAGCTAGGTTGGACGCCTTTGCAGATGACATCACCTTCCATGCTGATCATCCAACGTTTTATTGTGACTTTGTCACCAGCAACTGGTACAGTCAAGAAATGCAGTTTATGTTCCTAAACAGTATCCAATATGGGTAGCATTTTAAAAGTATTTGGAATGGCCACCTCACTCGCTCTCTCTTTACTCTGTTTACATCTAGTCTCCTAAGGCAGTGGTTCTCAAATGGGGGTACGCGTACTCCTGGGGGTACTTGAAGGTATGCCAAGGGGTACGTGAGATTTTTTTTAAATATTCTAAAAATAGCAACAATTCAAAAATCCTTTATAAATATATTTATTGAATAATACTTCGACAAAATATGAATGTAAGTTCATAAACTGAACAACTAATCAAGTAGGCTATTCCATTCATTACCATAAAGCCAGAGTTTCCCCCATGCCATGATGGTTTGACTCTACCTGGCGGTGCCACACGGCACCAACTGTCAATCAACTATCCATGTAGAAAACAATGGAGGCTTGGTTAAAGCGTAGTGGACATGTTCCATAAATATTGATGTTAAAGATTTCTTTTTTTGTGAAGAAATGTTGAGAATGAAGTTCATGAATCCAGATGGATCTCTATTGCAATCCCCAAAGAGGGCACTTTAAGTTGATTACTTCTATGTGTAAAAATCTTTATTTATAATTGAATCACTTGTTTATTTTTCAACAAGTTTTTAGTTATTTTTATATCTTTTTTTCCAAATAGTTCAAGAAAGACCACAACAAATGAGCAATATTTTGCACTGTTATACAATTTAATGAATCAGAAACTGATGACATAGTGTTGTATTTTACTTCTTTATCTCTTTTTTTCAACCAAAAATGCTTTGCTCTGATTAGGGGGTACTTGAATTTAAAAAATGTTCACAGGGGTACATCACTGAAAAAAGGTTGAGAACCACTGTCCTAAGGCAGTGGTTCTCAACCTTTTTTCAGTGCTGTGAACATTTTTTTAATGCAAGTAGACCTCCATGTCTTCATAACAGGAATATCCTGAATTCTCAAGTTGCATATCACAATAGTCATCATCAGTGTTAATAACACAAGAGCTGCTTGGATTTGCTGTTGATCAAGTCAAACTTCGTTCAGTGTAGCCGTAGTGCTTCCTTGACGCGTGCGATGTGAAAGTAGACTTAACTGTAAATCTTTTTTCACATTGACTGAAGGGGCACGTAACTGTCCTACCTTCGGTAATATGACTTTTCAAATGCAGGAGAAGGGCCCGTATATCATCGCACTTCGCGCTACATGAGACAATATTACAAGGTAAACCTTCTGCGCTATACATATCAGTCCTACTCTTGCCATATTTATGACGACGGCTGTGAGTTTTGAAGGCTGAGAAGTTGGAAAAAACTCTTGTGCATTTAGGGAAAGCACACTTAAACGATGCATTAGGCATACAACTATGACTTCGCATGTGTCTAACATACGCAAATACATTGCTGCAAGTCGCAGCACATATGTGGCAAGTTATCATCTTTTATGATGACTATGACAAAAAAGAAGAAAACTTAGCTAGCTAGCATGCGGCGGTACATGCGCGTGGTCAACGATAGTGTCTGTGATGCTGACATTTCGGACTTTATAAATATATATATAAAGTAATTCAAACAGAAAATGACACATCAAGGTACAAGTGACTCTTACCTTGTTATCAAAAACACACGATGCAGTAGGATGGATTTAGCCAGGTGAAATGAAGCTCGGTTGGACGAATTGTGGGCGGACCCAAGAAACAAGTCTGAAAAATACTGAATTACACTGTAGGTTTTACAGTAACTTACTGTTGGTCGATATTTTTTGAAAAATGCAACAAAATTTACAGTACTTAACTGCATTTAAGAAGAACATGATAGGTTGATTGGCAACACTAAATTGGCCCTAGTGTGTGAATGTGAGTGTGAATGTTGTCTGTCTATCTGTGTTGGCCCTGCGATGAGGTGGCGACTTGTCCAGGGTGTACCCCGCCTTCCGCCTGATTGTAGCTGAGATAGGCTCCAGCACCCCCCGCGACCCCGAAGGGAATAAGCGGTAGAAAATGGATGGATGGATGGAGTATATAACTGTAATTTTATTTTTTATTTTTACAGTAATTTTTTACAGTGAAGGTCATGGGTGTCAAACTCTGGCCCGTGGGCCAAATTTGGCCCAACGTGTAATTTGACTTGGCCCTTGAGGCAATATCAAATTAACACTAAAGCTGGACCGGCGATTATACATTGCGGCAGTGCCGCGGTAACACCGCATTCACCGCTACTTCTAATACTTGCCAACCCTCCCGGGAGTGACTCCAGCACTCCTCCCGAATTTTTTTTTTTTTTTTTTTTTCAGCTAGTCAAACGAGTGCCGGCCCAGTTTCATGTCAGTGCAGCTTCTGCCAAGTGCCCCTGGCTGCAGCCCGCAGATCGAGGAGGGGCTTATTTTCCCTCAATATGGGCGGGTCTCAACGTTGAGCCCGCGGGCTCCATCTGGTGGCGGAGATCCGGCAGCACACATTCTCAAACGTCAATAAAGCTACTTTTAACTTGTCAAATGTATTTTTTTTACCATGAAAAAACAATAAAAAATGTATATATATATAAACCATAGTATGAAAAAAGGTTCATGTATTTCATAGACTTAGACATTCCTACTTTTAACTTG
Source organism: Entelurus aequoreus (assembly GCF_033978785.1). Classification (NCBI taxonomy): domain Eukaryota; kingdom Metazoa; phylum Chordata; class Actinopteri; order Syngnathiformes; family Syngnathidae; genus Entelurus; species Entelurus aequoreus. The sequence continues at coordinate 110,743 of NW_026908010.1, read as the reverse complement.
TCAAATGTATCTGCCATCTTTTTTGTAGTTTTATTCCTTTTTTATTATCTTCATTATTTTCTGTATTGATCCTACACTATTATTGTGTTTTTTTTGTTACTTCTGATATGGCCTTGCCACGGTTTATTTGCTTATTTATTTTTTGTGTCTTTTTATTTTGTATTGTTTTACATCTGATCAACTTCTGTTACTTTCCTTTTCTTTTTTAAGTGTGAACGGTGGAGAGGTCCTCGAGAGGTGATCTTGGGATCACTTCCTGAGGATCCTTGATGCCGAGGAATGTTCATCCACTATGGTCTGGATAGCCTGTAGCTGATCCTGAGCCAGAGCGGGATGGATGGATATATATATATATATATATATATATATATATATATATACAATATCTGGGTATCTTTTCTAATACTGTTTATACTGTAAACCTTGCATTGTTAAAGTTTAAGTGCACCTCTCTCCTCAAGTGTGCATGTGAGTGGGTATGAGTGGATGTGCGATTGTATGAAGGTTTTGCGTGACCAAAGTATGACTGTTAAATGTGATTTTAACTGTAAAATTCAATACAAATATTTGCAAAAAAAAACACAAAAAAAACTTGTCAAATGTATTTTTTTTACCATGAAAAAACAATTTAAAAAAAAAAAATATAAACCATAGTATGGAAAAAGGTTCATGTATTTGATAGACTTAGACATTCCTACTTTTAACTTGTCAAATGTATTTTTTTTTTACCATGAAAAAACAATTTAAAAAAATATATATCTAAACCATAGCATTTCCATAAGAGTATAGACACATATTATTTTGCACACTCAATTATATTAGCAAAGTCAAATAAACCAAAGACAGAAGACTTTGCATCATTGATTTTATTTTTCACCCCAGGCTAAAAATGTTTGATCTGTAAAGAAAAAAAAATGTTCCAACATTTTCCTTATTCAGTTCAGGCTTTGTTCCAAGCGTTTATGCGTGCTTTTCAATCAAAAGTTGATTGAAGTTGAGTGACTTTTATTTCGCATATTATTTGTACAGACACGTTGCTCACAGCCTCTCTTCTGGCCCCTGGAGAGAGCTTGGTGTGAATGATGTCCAGGTGAGACATTACATAATAGCATTTGCTAGCTTTTTACTATTTTCTTGCCATACTTTTATTAAAATACATTGTTCACACCTCAGGGCCTAACAAAGCAAGGGTGCTCCAACAACTGTGGCGTGTTTGTTTTGATGGTAAGACCAAATCAGCATGTTATAGCATTGCTGTTGTCTGTCAAAATGTTTGCTTGCTACATTAAAACCACATTAATTTGTATTGAAAAAAATGTATCCTTGGGAATACGCCTGACATTATATTAAGCAGTACCTCTTGGCTTACAGTACACTCTGTACATTGTAATGGGGGCCAATTGTGATTTCAGAGAGGTATGTGTAAATCGTGACACATTATGCTTAGTGTACAAGGTGTTATTTTTTTTACAACATATTAACATCTCTGCGATGAGGTGGCGACTTGTCCAGGGTGTACCCCGCCTTCCGCCCAATTGTAGCTGAGATAGGCTCCAGCGCCCCTCGCGACCCCGAAGGGAATAAGCGGTAGAAAATGGATGGATGGATGGATATTAACATCTTCCTGCATTTCCTTCTTCAAAGGAAAACATGCTGCAAATTAGGAGATGGTGGTGTCTCGCTCTCCTGCAGAACTTCCCCATGCCGTAAGTGCTTTGAATATCACAAATCACAAAAAAAATGTTTTACTCACGGTCAACAGACCAACATGAATGTTTTCATAGTGAATGTATGTTGTCATCTAAATCACTAAGGTCTGAAGAAGACCGATTGCAGGACAGAAAACGGCGACGAGTGCAAGGAGGGCTACAGGTGAGAGGTCATGTGATTAATTAGTCTTGTAGTCAACTATTGCTAGACTAAAGCGTAATTCCTCCACTTATTTCAATTACCTTAGTTTTACATCTTGCATTGTTATTGTGCCTATAAGAACCGCAATCTGTTTCCTTTCTAGACAGTGGAAAATTAACAGAACTGGAAACAGGGAACAGGGTTGCTTGTTATGGGCCAGAAAAATACCTTGATACTTGCCATTGTTAAACATTTATGGGAGCTTAAGGAATGTATTTGGCTAGGCTACAACATTTTTTTTTCCTTTACAGATCAAACATTTTTATACTGGGGTGAAAAATAAAATCAATGATGCAAAGTATTCTGTCTTTGGTTTATTTGACTTAGCTAATATAATTGAGTGTGCAAAATAATATGTGTCTATACTCTTTTGGAAATGCTATGGTTTATATATAATTATTATTCTTTTTTTTTCATGGTAAATGCTATGGTTTATATATATATATATAAATATATATATATATATATATATATATATATATATATATATATATATATATATATATATATATATATATATATATATATATATATATATATATATATATATATATATATATATATGTATATATATATATATATATACATATTTTCATGGTAAAAAAAACACATTTGACAAGTTAAAAGTAGGAATGTCTAAGTCTATCAAATACATGAACCTTTTTCCATATTCGGATCTCCGCCACCAGATGGAGCCCGCGGGCTCAACGTTGAGCCCGCCCACATTGAGGGAAAATAAGCCCCTCCTCGATCTGCAGGCTGCAGCCAGGGGTTACTCAGAAGCACCAACACACACACACATAATTGAATGCAACGCATACTTCATCAACAGCGATACAGGTTACACTGACGGTAGCCAAATAAAAAACTTTAACACTTTTAGAAATATACGCCACACTGTGAATCCACACCAAACAAGAATGACAAACACATTTCGGGAGAACATCCGCACCGTAACACAACATAAACACAACACAACAAATACCCAGAACCCTTTGTAGCACTAAATCTTCCGGGACGCTACAAGGTGTGTGTGTGTGTGGGGGGGGGGGAGGTTTGGTGGTAGCGGGGGTGTATTTTGTAGCGTCCCGAAAGAGTTAGTGCTGCAAAAGATTCTGGGTATTTGTTCTTTTGTGTTTATGTTATGTTACGGTGCGGATGTTCTCCCGAAAAGTGTTTTTTATTTTTGTTTGGTGTGGGTTCACAGTGTGGCGTATATTTCTAACAGTGTTAAAGTTTTTTATACTGGCACCCTCAGTGTAACCTGTATCGCTGTTGATGAAGTATGCGTTGCATTCATTTGTGTATGCGTGCTGAAGCTGCACATATCTTGTGACTGGTTTTGAATGATGTTAGAATTGGGTGTACGAGATATGACTGTTGAACACCTTCGTTCGATAATGAAAGTTGCCTCAGCTCAAAGCCTGAGCCCCGACGTTAAAGAACTAGCATCTAAAAAAAGATGCTAGGTATCTGGCTTGGGCACATCAAATTAGATCAGTGTGTTGCAAACTGAGCAGTTTAAAGTCCTGAATGGTTGTTTTATTCATTGTTATTTTATTTTCAAATTTATTAGCCTGTGGAAAAAGTTAATGTTGATATTTACCTCAGAAGGCTGCAAATAGAAAAGAGGCATTCAATTTTTATTTAAATTGTATTTGATATGCAATTGATATTTTTTAATTATTATTATTATTATTTGAAACTCCATTTTGCATGTCACTATAAAGTTATATAAGCCTTGCTTGTTCAATATTCAATGCAAAAGTTGTTTGGGTCCCTATTATATCCCTGGGATATATATATATATATATATATATATATATCCCTGGGACGGCGTGGCAAAGTTGATAGAGTGGCTGTGCCAGCAATCGGAGTGTTGCTGGTTACTGGGGTTCAATTCCCACCTTCTACCTTCCTAGTCACGTCCGTTGTGTCCTTGGGCAAGACACTTCACCCTTTGCCTCTGATGGCTGCTGGTTAGCGCCTTGCATGGCAGCTCCCGCCATCAGTGTGTGAATGTGTGTGTGAATGGGTAAATGTGGAAATACTGTCAAAGCGCTTTGAGTACCTTGAAGGTAGAAAAGCGCTATACAAGTACAACCCATTTATCATTTATTTATTTATATTAAAAGGTTAATTTGTTCAACCTTGGCCCGCAGCTTTGTTCAGTTTTAAACTTTGGCCCACTCTGTATTTGAGTTTGACACCCCTGGTGAAGGTGAATCTCTGTCATCCTGGAGGCCACAGGGAAGACCCAGGACACATTGGGAACACTATGTCTCCCGGCTGGCCTGGGAACGCCTCGGGATCCCCTGAGAAAAGGTCCTAGGTGAGGGATCAGACAAAGAGCAGCTCAAAGACCTTTATGAAAAGTACAAATCGAGGACCTAGATTTTTTCTCGCCCAGGCGCAGGTCACCGTGGCTCCCCTGTGGAGCCAGGCGCAGAGGTGGGGCACGATGGCGAGCGACTGGTGGCCGGGCCTGTCTCCATGGGGCCCTGCCTCGAAGAGGCAACGTGGGTCAACCCTCCAATGGGCTCACCACTCATGGGCCCATTGAGGTCATAGAGGTCGGATGCAGTGTGAACTGGGTGGCAGCCGAAGGCAGGGCACTTGGCGGTCCGATTATCGGCTATATAAGCTCGCTCTTGGGACGTGGAACATCACCTCGCTGGGAGGGAAAGAGCCTGAGCTGGTGCGCGAGGTGAAGAAGTTCCGGCTAGATATAGTTGGACTCACTTCGACGCACAGCAAGGGCTCTGGAACCTGTTCTCTCAAGAGGGGCTGGACTCTCTTCCACTCTGGCGTTGCAAGCAATGAGAGGCTGGGGTGGCAATTGTTGTTGCTCAAAGCCTGCACGTTGGACTTTAACCCAGTAGACGAGATGGTAGCTTCCCTCCGCCTTCGGGTTGGGTGACGGGTCCTGACTGTTGTTTGTGTTTACGCACCAAACAGCAGCTCAGAGTACCCACTCTTTTTGGATTCCCTTGAGGGAGTACTGGAGAGTGCTCCCTCGGGTGATTCCCTTGTTCTGTTGGGGGACTTCAATGCTCATGTTGGCAAGGACAGTGAAACCTGGAGAGTCGTGATTGGGAAAAATGGCCACCCGGATCTGAACCCAAGTGGTGCTTTGTTATTGGACTTTTGTGCTCGTCACGGATTGTCCATAACAAACACAATGTTCAAACATAAGGAAGAACTTTGAACATGTCACGAGGGAGGTGCTGGACATTGAGTCTGAGTGGACCATGTTCCGTGCCTCTCTTGTCGAGCCTGCTGATTGGAGCTGTGGCCGCAAAGTGTTTGGTGCCTGTCGTGGCGGTAATCCTAGAACTCGCTGGTGGCCACCAGCAGTGAGGGATGCCGTCAAGCTGAAGAAAGAGCCTATCGGGTCCTTTTGGCTCATGGGACTCCAGAGGCAGCGGGCATACCGACAGGCCAAGCAGTGCCTGGGGAGTCTGTGGTGGACTCTCCTATTTCTGGGGCTTAGGTTGCCTAGGTAGTTAAAAAGCTCCTCTGTGGCAAGGCCCCGGTGGTGGATGAGTTCCTTAAGGCTCTGGATACTGTGGGGCTGTCTTGGTTGACAAGACTCTGCAACATCGCGTGAACATTGGGGGCGGTACCTCTGGATTGGCAGACCGGGGTGGTGGTTCCTCTCTTTAAGAAGGGGAACCGGAGGGTGTGTTCCAACTATCGTGAAACACACTCCTCAGCCTTCCCGGTAAGGTCTATTCATGTGTACTGGAGAGGAGGAAACTCGGATCCAGGACGAACAGTGTGGTTTTCATCCTGGTCGTGGAACGGTAGACCAGGTCTATACTCTCGGCAGGGTCCTTGAGTGTGAAGCGACTGGGATGAGAATTAGCACCTCCAAGTCCAAGTCCACGCAGGAAAGGGTCGAGTGCCATCTCCAGGTTGGGGAGGAGATCTTGCACCAAGTGGAGGAGTTCAAGTACCTAGGAGTCTTGTTCACGAGTGAGGATAGAGTGGATCGAGAGATCCACAGGCGGATTGGTGCGGCGTCTTCAGTATTGAGGACACTATATCGATCCGTTGTGGTGAAGAAGGAGCTGAGCCAGAAGGAAAAGCTCTCAATTTACCGTCGATCTACGTTCCCAGCTTTGGGTTATGACCGAAAGGACAAGCGGCCGAAATGCGTTTCCTCTGCCGGGTGGTGAATCTCTCCCTTAGAGACAGGGTGAGAAGCTCTGTCATCCGGGAGGTACTCAAAGTAAACCCGCTGCTCCTCCACATTGAGAGGAGCCATGAGGTGGTTCGGGCATCTGCTCAGGATGCCACCCGAACGCCTCTAGGGAGGTGTGGCAGGAGGCCACGGGGAAGACCTAGGACACATTGGAAAGACTATGTCCCTGGCTGGCCTGGGAACGCCTCGGAATACCCCGAGAAGAGCTGGACGAAGTGGCTGGGGAGAGGGAAGTCTGGGATTTTCTGCTCAGGCTGCTGCCCCCGCAACCCGACCTCGGATAAGCGGAAGAAAATGGATGGATTTAGAATGACAGTTATACTGTCAGATTGAGTACAAAAACTAACTAAACCTTACACAATATAATGTTTCTAGTAAAACTCACAAAGATACATATCTCCAGGCATTATTAGCCATTTTGCATGTGTGGTTTAGGAGTTATATTTAAATAAATAACTGTCAGATTGAGTGTGACAGTAAACTGTCATAGTGAGTAAAACCCTTATTTTGTATTTGCAAACCTTACAAAAACAACTAAATCTAGTTAAACTCACACAGATACAACATTACAGGCATTTTTAGACATAATGCATGTTTGGTTTTAGAGTTATGTTTATATAACTTTCATATTTAGAAAGTTATACTGTCATATTGAATAAAAACAACAACTAACTTGTGTCTTTGCAAACCTTACCAAATACCATGTTTCTAGTAAAACTAACTAAGATACATGCTCCAGGCATTATTAGCCATTTTGCATGTGTTGTTTGAGTTATGTTTAAATAACTGTCATATTGAGTGTGACAGTATACTGTCATAAAACCCAATTTTTGTATTTGCAACCCTGATTCTAGTAAAACTCACATATATACAATATTACAGGCAGTTTTGGACATAATGCAAGTTTGGTTTTGGAGTTATGTTTATATAACTTTCATACATAGTATGACAGCTAAATTGTTATATTGAGTAAAATAACTAACTTGTGTTTGTCATAAAACCCAATTTTTGTATTAGCAAACCATACAACTGATTCAAATAAAACTCATATGGATTCAATATTACAGGCATTTTCAGACATTTTGCAAGTTTGGTTTAGGAATTATGTTGTAATACATTTGTATTGCTTTTTTCACATTATCTCAGGATTTTTAGAACATTACTGTCATATTGAGTAAAAAAATATTTTTTGTGTTTGCAAGCCTTAAAAAAAGCATATGTTTCCAGTAAAACTCCCAAAGATGCATTATTTCAGGCATTATTAGCCATTTTTCAGGTGTGGTTTAGGAGGTATGTTTGAATAACTGTCATATTGAGTGTGGCGTTATACTGTCATATAGAGTTAAAAAAAACTAACTTGTGTCTTTGCAAACCTTACAAAAGAAAATGTTTCTAGCAACACTCACAAAGATAATTTTTTTCACGCTATTAGACATGTTTCATGTGTATTTAGGAGTTATAATTAAATAACTTTCATATTGAGTGTTAAAGTTATAATGTCATTATGTGTAAAACCAAATTTTTGTATTTGCAAACCTTACAAAAACAATTGATTCTAGTAAAACTTACATAGATTCAATATTACAGGCATTTTTAGACAATTTACATGTTTGGTTTAAAAGTTGTGTTTGAATACATTTTTATTGCTTTTTTCGCATTATCTCAGGATTCTAAGATCATTACTTTCATATTGAGTAAAACACTACTTTTTGTTTTTGCAAACCTTACAAACTCACATAAATACATTATTACAGACATTTTTAGACATGACACATGTTTGGTTTTGGAGTTATGTTTATATAACTTTTATATTTAGTATGACTGTTATACTGTCATATTAAATAAATAAAAACTAGCTTGTGTCTTTGCAAACTTTACAAAATATCCTTTTTCTAGTAAAACTAACAAAGATACATGTCTCCAGGCATTATTACCCATTTTGCATGGGTTGTTTAGGAATTATGTTTAAATACATTTTTATTGCTTTTTTCGCATTATCTCAGGATTCTTAGATCATTACTTTCATATTGAGTAAAAAAACACTTCTTTTTTTTGCAAACCTTACAAACTCACATAAATACATTATTACAGGCATTTTTAGACATAACACATGTTTGGTTTTGGAGTTATGTTTTGATAACTTTCATATTTAGTGGACTGTTATACTGTCATATTGAATAAAAAAAACTAGCTTGTGTCTTTGATATCCTTACAAAAGATCATTTTTCTAGTAAAACTAACAAATATACATGTCTCCAGGCATTATTAGCCATTTTGCATGGGTTGTTTAGGAATTATGTTTAAATACATTTTTATTGCTTTTTTCGCATTATCTCAGGATTCTAAAATCCTTACTTTCATATTGAGGAAAAAACTACTTTTTGTTTTTGCAAACCTTACAAACTCACATTAATACATTATTATAGGCAATTTTAGACATGACACACGTTTGGTTCTGGAGTTATGTTTATATAACTTTCATATTTAGTATGACTGTTATACTGTCTTATTGAATAAAAACAACTAGCTTGTGTCTTTGCAAACTTTACAAAAGATACATTTTCTAGTAAAACTAACAAAAATACATGTCTCCAGGCATTATTACCCATTTTGCCTGGGTTGTTTAGGAGTTATGTTTAAATAAATTTTTATTGCTTTTTTCGCATTATCTCAGGATTCTAAGATCATTACTTTCATATTGAGTAAAAAACTCGTTTTTGTTTTTGTAAACCTTACAAACTCACATTAATACATTATTACAGGCATTTTTAGACATGACACATGTTTGGTTTTGGAGTTATGTTTATATAACTTTCATATTTAATATGACTGTTATACTGTCATATTGAATAAAAAAAACTGGCTTGTGTCTTTGCAAACTTTACAAAATATCATTTTTCCAGTAAAACTAACAAAGATACATGTTTCCAGGCATTATTAGCCATTTTGCATATGTTGTTTAGGAGTAATGTTTAAATACATTTTTATTGCTTTTTTCGCATTATCTCAGGATTTTAAGAACATTACAGTCATATTGAGGAAAAAAACTACTTTTTGTGTTTGCAAGATTTAAAAAAGCATGTGTTTCGAGTAAAACGGCCAAGGATGCATTATTTCAGGCATTATTAGCCATTTTTCATGTGTGGTTTGAGTTATGGTTAAATAACTGTCATATACTGTCAGTTAAGACATAGTAAGTAAAACCTAATTTATGTATTTGCAAACCTTACAAAATCATTTAAATCTAGTAAAACTCACATGGATTCAATATTACAAACATTTTTAGACATTTTGCATGTTTGGTTTAGGAATTATGTTGGAATCATTTTTATTAATTTGTTCGTATTTTCTCAGAATTTTAGAACATTACTGTCATATTGATGAGTAAAGAAATAATTTTTGTGTTTGCAAGCCTTAAAAAAGCATATGTTTCGAGTAAAACTTACAAGAATGCATTATTTCAGGCATTGTTAATCATTTTTCATGTGTAGTTTAAGAGTTATGTTTAAATAACTGTCATATTGAGTGTGGCAGTTATACTGTCATATTGAGTAAAAAAAACTAACCTGTCTTTGCAAACCTTACAAAAGAAAATGTTTCTAGTAACACTCACAAAGATAAAAAATTTCACGCATTATTAGACATGTTTCATGTGTGGTTAGGAGTTATAAATAAATAATTGTCATATTGAGTGTTACAGTTTTAATGTCATTATGTGTAAAACCTCATTTTTGTATTTGCAAACCTTACAAAAACAATTGATTCTAGTAAAACTTATATAGATTCAATATTACAGGCATTTTTAGACATTTTACATGTTTGGTTTAAAATTTGTGTTTGAATACATTTGTATTGCTTTTTTCGAATTATCTCAGGATTCTAAGAACATTACTTTCATATTGAGTAAAAAACTACTTTTTGTTTTTGCAAACCTTACAAACTCACATAAATACATTATTACAGGCATTTTTAGACATGACACATGTTTGGTTTTGGAGTTATGTTTATATAACTTTCATATTTAGTATGACTGTTATACTGTCATATTGAATAAAAAAAACTAGCTTGTGTCTTTGATATCTTTACAAAAGATCATTTTTTTCAACTAACAACGTTACATGTCTCCCTAGGCATTATTAGCCATTTTGCATGTGTTGTTTAGGAGTTAGGTTTAAATACATTTTTATTGCTTTTTTCCCTTTATCTCAGGGTTCTAAGAACATTACAGTCAAGTAAAAAAATAATTTTTGTGTTTGCAAAATGTAAAACTCAGTAAAACTCCCAATGATTCATTATTTCAGGCATTATTAGCCATTTTTTTGTGTGGTTTATGAGTTATGTTTAAATAACTGTCATATTGAGTGTGATTTTGTCATTGTGAGTAAAACCTAATTTTTGTATTTGCAAACCTTACAAAAACAACCGATTCTAGGAAAACTCACATTGATACAATATTACAGGCATGTTTAGGCATATTGCATGTTTGGTTTTGGAGTTATATTTATATAACCTGATTTCTGAGCCGCCACCCTTGTGGTTTGCGTGTCCCACTGATCCAGGAACTATGTTGTCCGGGGGCTTCTATGGTCTCCCAAGACAAACAGGTCCTAGGTGAGGGATCAGACAAAGAGCAGCTCAAAGACCTTTATTAAAAGTACAATTGAGGACCTAGATTTTTTCTCGCCCGGACGCAGGTCACCGTGGCTCCCCTGTGGAGCCAGGCCCAGAGGTGTGGCACGACGGCGATTGACGGGCCAGTCCCCAAGGGGCCCAGCCGTGCTCAGCTCGAAGAGGCAACGTGGATCCCCCCTCCAGGGCTCACCACTCATGGGCTGGGTCATAGAGGGTGCAGTGTGAGCTGGGCGGCAGCCGAAGGCAGGGCACTTGGTGGTCCGATTATCGGCTACATAAGCTCGCTCTTGGGACATGGAACGTCACCTCGCTGGGAGGGAAGGAGCCTGAGCTGGTGCATGAGGTGGAGACGTTCCCGGCTAGATATAGTTGGACTCACAGCAAGGGCTCTGGAACCTGTTCTCTCAGAGGGGCTGGACTGAACTGAACTTTCATTACTTGCAACGCCAGAGTGGAAGAGATTCCACACTGGCGTTGCAACTAATGAGAGGCTGGGGTGGCAATTCTTGTTGCCCGCAGGCTCAAACCCTGCACGGTGGACTTTAAACCCAATAGACGAGATGGTAGCTTCCTTCAGCCTTCGGGTTGGGTGACGGGTCCTGACTGTTGTTTGTGTTTACACACCAAACAGCAGCTCAGAGTACCAACTCGTTTTGGATTCCCTTGAGGGAGTACTGGAGAGTGCTCCCGCGGGTGATTCCCTTGTTCTGCTGGTGGACTTCAACGCTATGTTGGCAACGACAGTGAAACCTGGAGAGTCGTGATTGGGAAAAATGGCCACCCGGATCTGAACCCAAGTGGTGCTTTGTTATTGGACTTTTGTGCTTGTCACGGATTGTCCATAACAAACACAATGTTCAAACATAAGGGTGTCCATATGTGCACTTGGCACAAGGACACCCTCGGCCGCATGATTGACTTTGTAGTTGTGTCATGGGATTTGCGGCCTCATGTTTTGGACACTCGGTGAAGAGAGGGGCAGAGCTTTCCACCAACCACCACCTGGTGGTGAGCTGGCTCCGATGGTAGGGGAGGATGCCGGTCAGACCTGGCAGTTCCAAACGTATTGTAAGGGTCTGCTGGGAACACCTAGCAGAGTCTCCTGAAGAACTTTGAACATGTCCGGAAGAACTTTGAACATGTCACGAGGGAGGTGCTGGACATTGAGTCTGAGTGGACCATGTTCTGGACCGTTCCTCTCTTGTTGAGCCAGCTGATTGAAGCTGTGGCCGCAAGGTGTTTGGTGCCTGTCGTGGCGGTAATCCACCAGCAGTGAGGGATGCTGTCAAGCTGAAGAAAGAGCCACCGGGTCCTTTTGGCTCATGGGACTCCAGAGGCAGTGGGCATACCGACAGGCCAAGCGAGACCTCCTCAGTCCCACCAACACGTCTTCCTATGAGGAAACAGTGCCTGGGAAGTCTGTGGTGGGCTCTCCTATTTCTGGGGCTGAGGTTGCCAAGGTAGTTAAAAAGCTCCTCGGTGGCAAGGCCCCGGGGGTATGAGCTCCGTCCGGAGTTCCTTAAGGCTCTGGATGCTGTGGGGCAGTCTTGGTTGACAAGACTCTGCAACATTGCGTCTACATCGGGGGCGGTACCTCTGGATTTGCAGACCGGGGTGGTGGTACCTCTCTTTAAGAAGGGGAACCGGAGGGTGTGTTCCAACTATCGTAGATCACACTCCTCAGCCTTCCCGGTAAGGTCTATTCATGTGTAATGGAGAGGAGGAACCTCGGATCCAGGACGAACAGTGTGGTTTTCGTCCTGGTCGTGGAACGGTAGACCAGCTCTATACTCTCGGCAGGGTCCTTGAGTGTGCATGGGAGTTTGCCCAACCAGTCTACATAAGTTTTGTGGACTTGGAGAAGACATTCGACCTTGGTCCCCGGTAAATCCTGTGGGGAGTGCTCAGAGAGTATGGAGTATCGGCATGTCTGATTGTGGCGGGTGTCTCCCTGTATGATCAGTGTCAGAGCTTGGTCCGCATTGCCGGCAGTATGTCGGACCCCTTTCCAGTGAGGGTTGGACCCCGCCAAGGCTGCCCTTTGTCACCGATTCTGTTCATAACTTTAATGGACAGAATATCTAGGCGCAGTCATGGCTTTGAGGATCCCCTCAACGCCATGACTGCGCCTGGTTTGGTGGTTGCAGGATTAGGTCTCTGCTTTTTGCAGATGATGTGGTCCTGATGGCTTCAACTGGCCAAGATCTTCAGCTTTCATTGGATCGGTTCGCAGTGAAGCGACTGGGATGAGAATCAGCACCTCCAAGTCCGAGTCCATGGTTCTCGCCCGGGAAAGGGTGGAGTGCCATCTCGAGGTTGGGAAAGAGATCTTGCCCCAAGTGAAGGAGTTCAAGTACCTAGGAGTCTTGTTCACGAGTGAGGATAGAGTGGATTTTGAGATCTACAGGCGGATCGGTGCGGCGTCTTCAGTAATGAGGACGCTATATCGATCCGTTGTGGTGAAGAAGGAGCTGAGCCAGAAGGAAAAGCTTTCAATTTACCGGTCGATCAACGTTCCCATCCTCACCTATGGTCATGAGCTTTGGGTTATGACCGAAAGGACAAGGTCACGGGTACAAGCGGCCGAAATGAGTTTCCTCCGCCGGGTGGTGGGTCTCTCCCTTAGAGATAGGGTGAGAAGCTCTGTCATCTGGGAGGAACTCAGTGTAAAGCCGCTGCTCCTCCACATTGAGAGGAGCCAGATGAGGTGGTTCGGGCATCTGCTCAGGATGCCACCCGAACGCCTCCCTAGGTCCGAACGGCAGGAGGCCATGGGGAAGACCTAGGATACATTGGAAAGACTATGGCCTGGGAACGCCTCGGGATCCCCCGAGAAGAGCTGGACGAAGTGGCTGGGGAGAGGGAAGTCTGGGCTTTCTGCTTAGGCTGCTGCCCCCGCAACCCGACCTCGGATAAGCGGAAGAAAATGGATGGATTTAGTATGACAGTTATACTGTCATATTGAGTGTGACAGTTTACTGTCATAAAACCCAATGTTTGTATTTGCAAACCTGATTCTAGTAAAACTCACATCTATACAATATTACAGGCAATTTTGGACATAATGCACGTTTGGTTTTGGAGTTATGTTTATATAACTTTAATATATAGTATGACATCTATACTGTTATAATGAGTAAAAAAACTAACTTGTGTCAGTCATAAAACTCAATTTTTGTATTTGCAAACCTTACAAAAACAAATGATTCTAGTAAAACTCACATGGATTCAATATTACAGGCATTTTTAGACATTTTGCATGTTTGGTTTAGGAATTATGTTGGAATACATTTGTATTGCTTTTTTTCACATTATCTCAGCATTTTAAGAACTTACTGTCATATTGAGTAAAAAAAAACTTTTTGTGTTTGCAAGCCTTAAAAAAACAACCGATTCTAGTAAAACTCACATTGATACAATATTACAGGCATGTTTAGACATCTTGCATGTTTGGTTTTGGAGTTATGTTTATATAACCTGCTTTCTGAGCCGCCACCTTTGTGGTTTGCGTGTCCCACTGATCCTAGGAGCTATGTTGTCCGGGGGCTTCTATGCCCCCTGGTAGGGTCCCCCAAGACAAACAGGTCCTAGGTGAGGAATCAGACAAAGAGCAGCTCAAAGACCTTTATGAAAAGTACAAATCGAGGACCTAGATATTTTCTCGCCCGGACGCGGGTCACCGTGGCTCCCCTGTGGAGCCAGGCCCAGAGGTGGGGCACGATGGCGAGCGACTGGTGCCCATGGGGCCCAGCTCGAAGAGGCAACGTGGGTCCCCCCTGCAATAGGCTCACCACTCATGGGCTGGGTCATAGAGGTCGGGTGCAGTGTTAGCTGGGCGGAAGCCGAAAGCAGGGCACTTGGCGGTCCGATTATCGGCTACATAAGCTCGCTCTTGGGACGTGGAACGTCACCTCGCGAGGTGGAGAAGTTCCCGGCTAGATAAAGCTGGACTCACTTCGACGCACAGCAAGGGCTCTGGAACCTGTTCTCTCAAGAGGGGTTGGACTCTCTTCCACTCTGGCGTTGCAAGTAATGAGAGGCTGGGTTGGCAATTCTTGTTGCCCCCCGGCTCAAAGTTGGACTTAACCCAGAAGACGAGATGGTAACTTCCCTCCACTTTCGGGTTGGGTGACGGGTCCTGACTGTTTTTGGTGTTTACGCACCAAACAGCAGCTCAGTGTACCCACTCTTTTTGGATTCCCTTGAGAGTGCTCCCTCGGGTGATTCCTTTGTTCTAATGGGGGTCTTCAACGCTCATGTTGGCAACGACTTTGAAACCTGGAGAGTCGTGATTGGGAAAAATGGCCACCCGGATCTGAACCCAAGTGGTGATTTATTATTGGACTTTTGTGCTCGTCACGGATTGTCCATAACAAACACAATGTTCAAACATAAGGGTGTCCATATGTGCACTTGGCACCAGGACACCCTCGGCCGCAGTTCCATTATTGACTTTGTAGTTGTGTCATGGGATTTGCGGCCTCATGTTTTGGACACTCGGGTGAAGAGAGGGGCGAGCTTTCTACCGATCACCACCTGGTGAGCTGGCTCCGATGGTGGGGTAGGATCCCGGACAGACCTGGCAGGCCCAAACGCATTGTGAGAGTCTTTTGGGAATGCCTAGCAGTCTCCTGTCAGAGAGAGTTTCTTTTTCTACCTCCGGAGGAACTTTGAACATGTCACAAAGGAGGTGCTGGACATTGAGTCTGAATGGATCATGTTCCGTGCCTCTCTTGTCAAGCCAGCTGATTGGAGCTGTGGCCGCAAGGTGTTTGGTGCCTGTCGTGGCGGTAATCCTAGAACCCGCTGGTGGCCACCAGCAGTGCGGGATGCCGTCAAGCTGAAGAAAGAGCTTATCTGGTCCTTTTGGCTCATGGGACTCCAGAGGCAGCGGGCATACCGACAGGCCAAGCAGTGCCTGGGGAATCTGTGGTGGGCTCTCCTATTTCTGGGGCTGAGGTTGCCAAGGTAGTTAAAAAGCTCCTCGGTGGCAAGGCCGCGGGGGTGGATGAGCTCCGTCCGGAGTTCCTTAAGGCTCTGGATGCTGTGGGGCTGTTTTAGTTGACAAGACTCTGCAACATCGCATGGACATCAGGGGCGGTACCTCTGGATTGGCAGACCGGGGTGGTGGTTCCTCTCTTTAAGAAGGGGAACCGGAGGGTGTGTTCCAACTATCGTAGATCACACTCCTCAGCCTTCCCGGTAAGGTCTATTCATGTGTACTGGAGAGGAGGAACCTCGGATCCAGGACGAACAGTGTGGTTTTCGTCCTGGTCGTGGAACGGTAGACCAGCTCTATACTCTCGGCAGGGTCCTTGAGTGTGCATGGGAGTTTGTCCAACCAGTCTACATGTGCTTTGTGGACTTGGAGAAGACATTCGACCGTGGCCACCCCGGGAAGTCCTGTGGGGAGTGCTCAGAGAGTATGGGGTATCGGCATGTCTGATTGTGGCGGGTCGCTCCCTGTATGATCAGTGTCAGAGCTCGGTCCGCATTGCCAGCAGTAAGTCGGACCCCTTTCCAGTGAGGGTTGGACCGGAGTCCAACCCTCGTGTTGGCTGCCCTTTGTCACCAAATGTGTTCATAAATTTTATGGACAGAATTTCTAGGCGCAGTCATGGCGTTGAGGGGATCCGGTTTGGTGGCTGCAGGATTAGGTCTCTCCTTTTTGCAGATGATGTGGTCCTTATGGCTTTAACTGGCCAGGATCTTCAGCTCTCATTGGATTGGTTCGCAGCCGAGTGTGAAGCGACTGGGATGAGAATCAGCACCTCCAAGTCCGAGGTTCTCGCCCGGGAAAGGGTGGAGTGCCATTTCGAGGTTGGGCAGGAGATCTTTCCCCAAGTGGATGAGTTCAAGTACCTGGAGTCTTGTTCATGAGTGAGGGAAGAGTGGATCGTGAGATGCACAGGCTGGCGGCCGAAATGAGTTTTCTCCGCTGGGTGGCGGGTCTCTCCCTTACTCTAAGAATTTTCACCGTTTAATTACAGTAACCTACTGGCAGCTAATGGTTCCAGTATGAAACTGTTTTTCTACAGCACACATACTGTGATTTATCACTACAGTTTATTACTGTAAAAAGTATCACAGTACTGTGCTGTATCAAATATACGCTTCACAGCATAATACTGTCATCTGTTTAGCGGCATTACACTGTTGTTTTAGTGTATCTACTGTAATATCCATTAACAGTTAATTACAGTAAAATAATTGTAAGCACTATAGACTGAGCTTTACAGTATAATGCCACTAGAAGTTAATGAGTTGAACTTTTAATTTTTCAAAATCAAAACCCCTGCAATCTGCTGGCATAAAAATGACTGGAGAAATGGCCTTGCAAGATTATGTTTTTATTAACCAATTATTTTAAAGTGCATCAAATACATTCAATGTACATTTAGTGCATTCTTCTTATTTTCAGTAAAGCATTTTAAAATGTATAACATGTCCACTTAATTTCTAACTGGCGACAAAACACTGAACACGAGTCCAGTGTTTAGTTGTCGGCTACATAAAGCCCCACTCAAAGTCTGTGAGATGTTTTATAAGGGTGGCTACGTGAGGATTTACAGTTGCTGCCTTTTTCTGGACCAGCTTCCCGGTCTTCTTGGACACCACCTTTCCCTGGCTAGCCTTTGTTCCCCTCTCAGGGTTAACGCCAATGAATCCCCTAAAAAAGAGAGAAAGCATATTAGATATTCTGTTGTGATTGAAGATTACTTGTAGTCGATACAGAACCCCCCTCACATTGTTATTTAGGAATATGCACTGCACAAATATTAATATCAATTTTAGGATATATGTGAGCCTATACCATAACCACAGCTGTAGATGAGTGAATGCTCTAAAACCCATTAAGACAAATTCAGAGAGGAAGACAATGCTAAAGCCTCCCCAACCCCTCTCTCTATTAATGTTTTCTCTCCATCTACGGGACCGTGTATTTACGCTGATGTTTCCTGCTTTCACCCATTTAACATATCGTTACCTGCTCATTACCTATCTTCTCTGCATCCTGGGGTCACACTGGTGCTTCTTGCCTTTACCCATTCAACATATCTTTACCTGCAAATTACCTACCTTCTCTGCATAGTGTGGTCACGCTGGTGCTTTCTACCTTTACCCATTCAACATATCTTTACCTGCACATTACCTACCTTCTCTATATCCTGGAGTCAAGCTGGTGTTTCCTGCCTTTACTCATTCAACATATCTTTACCTGCACATTACCTACCTTCTCTGTATCCTGGCGTCTAGCTGGTGTTTCCTGCCTTCACCCATTCAACATATCTTTACCTGCACATTACCTACCTTCCCTGCATCCTTGGGTCACACTGGTGCTTCTTTCTTTCACCATACAACATATCTTCACCTGCACATACCTACCTTGTCTGCATGGCCTCGACCACACCTGCGCTTCCTTCTTTCACCCATTCAACATACCTTCACCCGCACATTACCTACCTTCCCTGCATAATGGGGTCAAACTGGTGCTTCCTTCCTTTACCCATTCAACATATCTTCACCCGCACATTACCTACTTGCTCTGCATTCTCGGGTCAAGCTGGTGCTTCCTGCCATCATCCAGTCAACATGTCTTTACCTGCAAATTATCTACTTTTTCTGCATCCTGGGGTCAAACAGGTGCTTCCTTCTTTGACCCAGTCAACATATCTTTACCTGTACATTACCTACCTTCTCTGTATCCTAGAGTCAAACTGGTGCTTCGGTCCCTAATAAGAAGGTCCACAAAGGAACAGAAGAGTCATTGATTTAAGGCACACAATTGGGGAAATGACAAGTCAAATTCCTGAACAGAGGTGAGAAATATAAAATAAAATATCCTAACAGTATTTTAACAGTATCAAGAGGATTTACCTTTGAACAAATTCCAATGTCCGAGGACCTTCCTCTTGGTATTCCAAGTTGAACACATAGTATGTGGCAAGAAGGGCAGCAAGCCCTGAGATTAAGTTAGGTTGGACGCCTTTGCCGATGACATCACCTTCCATGCTGATCATCCAACGTTTTATTGTGACTTTGTCACCAGCAACTGGTACAGTCAAGAAATGCAGTTTATGTTCCTAAACAGTATCCAATATGGGTAGCATTTTAAAAGTATTTGGAATGGCCACCTCACTCGCTCTCTCTTTCCTCTGTTTACATCTAGTCTCCTAAGGCAGTGGTTCTCAAATGGGGGTACGCGTACTCCTGGGGGTACTTGAAGGTATGCCAAGGGGTACGTGAGATTTTTTTTAAATATTCTAAAAATAGCAACAATTCAAAAATCCTTTATAAATATATTTATTGAATAATACTTCGACAAAATATGAATGTAAGTTCATAAACTGAACAACTAATCAAGTAGGCTATTCCATTCATTACCATAAAGCCAGAGTTTCCCCCATGCCATGATGGTTTGACCCTACCTGGCGGTGCCACACGGCACCAACTGTCAATCAACTATCCATGTAGAAAACAATGGAGGCTTGGTTAAAGCGTAGTGGACATGTTCCATAAATATTGATGTTAAAGATTTCTTTTTTTGTGAAGAAATGTTGAGAATGAAGTTCATGAATCCAGATGGATCTCTATTACAATCCCCAAAGAGGGCACTTTAAGTTGATTACTTCTATGTGTAAAAATCTTTATTTATAATTGAATCACTTGGTTATTTTTCAACAAGTTTTTAGTTATTTTTATATCTTTTTTTCCAAATAGTTCAAGAAAGACCACAACAAATGAGCAATATTTTGCACTGTTATACAATTTAATAAATCAGAAACTGATGACATAGTGCTGTATTTTACTTCTTTATCTCTTTTTTTCAACCAAAAATGCTTTGCTCTGATTAGGGGGTACTTGAATTTAAAAAATGTTCACAGGGGTACATCACTGAAAAAAGGTTGAGAACCACTGTCCTAAGGCAGTGGTTCTCAACCTTTTTTCAGTGCTGTGAACATTTTTTAATGCAAGTAGACCTCCATGTCTTCATAACAGGAATATCCTGAATCCTCAAGTTGCATATCACAATAGTCATCATCAGTGTTAATAACACAAGAGCTGCTTGGATTTGCTGTTGAGCAAGTCAAACTTCGTTCAGTGTAGCCGTAGTGCTTCCTTGACACGTGCGATGTGAAAGTAGACTTAACTGTAAATCTTTTTTCACATTGACTGAAGGGGCACGTAACTGTCCTACCTTCGGTAATATGACTTTTCAAATGCAGGAGAAAGGCCCGTATATCATCGCACTTCGCGCTACATGAGACAATATTACAAGGTAAACCTTCTGCGCTATACATATCAGTCCTACTCTTGCCATATTTATGACGACGGCTGTGAGTTTTGAAGGCTGAGAAGTTGGAAAAAACTCTTGTGCATTTAGGGAAAGCACACTTAAACGATGCATTAGGCATACAACTATGACTTCGCATGTGTCTAACATACGCAAATACATTGCTGCAAGTCGTAGCACATATGTTGCAAGTTATCATCTTTTATGATGACTATGACAAAAAAGAAGAAAACTTAGCTAGCTAGCATGCGGCGGTACATGCGCGTGGTCAACGATAGTGTCTGTGATGCTGACTGTGACGCTATGTCATTTCGGACTTTATAAATATATATATAAAGTAATTCAAACAGAAAATGACACATCAAGGTACAAGTGACTCTTACCTTGTTATCAAAAACACACGATGCAGTAGGATGGATTTAGCAGGGTCGGCCAGGTGAAATGAAGCTCGGTTGGACGAATTGTGGGCGGACCCAAGAAACATGTCTGAAAAATACTGAATTACACTGTAGGTTTTACAGTAACTTACTGCTGGTCGATATTTTTTGAAAAATGCAACAACATTTACAGTACTTAACTGCATTTAAGAAGAACATGATAGGTTGATTGGCAACACTAAATTGGCCCTAGTGTGTGAATGTGAGTGTGAATGTTGTCTGTCTATCTGTGTTGGCCCTGCGATGAGGTGGCGACTTGTCCAGGGTGTACCCCGCCTTCCGCCTGATTGTAGCTGAGATAGGCTCCAGCGCCCCCCGCGACCCCGAAGGGAATAAGCGGTAGAAAATGGATGGATGGATGGAGTATATAACTGTAATTTTATTTTTTATTTTTACAGTAATTTTTTACAGTGAAGGTCATGGGGGTCAAACTCTGGCCCGTGGGCCAAATTTGGCCCAACGTGTAATTTGACTTGGCCCTTGAGGCAATATCAAGTTAACACTAAAGCTGGACCTTCGATTATACATTGCGGCAGTGCCGCTACTTCTAATACTTGCCAACCCTCCCGGGAGTGACTCCAGCACTCCTCCCGAATTTTTATTTTTTTTCCAGCTAGTCAAACGAGTGCCAGCCCAGTTTCATGTCAGTGCAGCTTCTGCACCCACACACAATTGAATGCAACGCATACTTCATCAACAGCGATACAGGTTACACTGACGGTAGCCAAATAAAAAACTTTAACACTTTTAGAAATATACGCCACACTGTGAATCCACACCAAACAAGAATGACAAACACATTTCGGGAGAACATCCGCACCGTAACACAACATAAACACAACACAACAAATACCCAGAACCCTTTGTAGCACTAAATCTTCCGAGACGCTACAAGGTGTGTGTGTGTGGGGGGGGGGAGGTTTGGTGGTAGCGGGGGTGTATTTTGTAGCGTCCCGAAAGAGTTAGTGCTGCAAAACATTCTGGGTATTTGTTCTTTTGTGTTTATGTTGTGTTACGGTGCGGATGTTCTCCCGAAAAGTGTTTTTTATTTTTGTTTGGTGTGGGTTCACAGTGTGGCGTATATTTCTAACAGTGTTAAAGTTTTTTATACTGGCACCCTCAGTGTAACCTGTATCGCTGTTGATGAAGTATGCGTTGCATTCATTTGTGTATGCGTGCTGTAGCTGCACATATCTTGTAACTGGGTCTGAATGATGTTAGAATTGGGTGTACGAGATATGACTGTTGAACATCTTGTTCGATAATGAAAGTTGCCTCAGCTCAAAGCCTGAGCCCTGACATTAAAGAACTAGCATCTAAAAAAAGATGCCAGGTATCTGGCTTGGGCACATCAAATTAGATCAGTGTGTTGCAAACTGAGCAGTTTAAAGTCCTGAATGGTTGTTTTATTCATTGTTATTTTATTTTCAAATTTATTAGCCTGTGGATAAAGTTAATGTTGATATTTACCTCAGAAGGCTGCAAATAGAAAAGAGGCATTCAATTTGTATTTAAATTATATTTGATATGCAATTGATATTTTTTAATTATTATTATTATTATTTGAAACTCCATTTTGCATGTCACTATAAAGTTATATAAGCCTTGCTTGTTCAATATTCAATGCAAAACTTGTTTGGGTCCCTATTAAAAGGTTAATTTGTTCAACCTTGGCCCGCGGCTTTGTTCAGTTTTAAACTTTGGCCCACTCTGTATTTGAGTTTGACACCCCTGGTGAAGGTGAAGCTCTGTCATCCTGGAGGCCACGGGGAAGACCCAGGACACATTGGGAACACTATGTCTCCCGGCTGGCCTGGGAACGCCTCGGGATCCCCTGAGAAAAGGTCCTAGGTGAGGGATCAGACAAAGAGCAGCTCAAAGACCTTTATGAAAAGTACAAATCGAGGACCTAGATTTTTTCTCGCCCAGGCGCAGGTCACCGTGGCTCCCCTGTGGAGCCAGGCGCAGAGGTGGGGCACGATGGCGAGCGACTGGTGGCCGGGCCTGTCTCCTTGGGGCCCTGCCGGGCTCAGCTCGAAGAGGCAACGTGGGTCAACCCTCCAATGGGCTCACCACTCATGGGCCCATTGAGGTCATAGAGGTCAGATGCAGTGTGAACTGGGCGGCAGCCGAAGGCAGGGCACTTGGCGGTCCGATTATCGGCTACATAAGCTCGCTCTTGGGACGTGGAACGTCACCTCGCTGGGAGGGAAAGAGCCTGAGCTGGTGCGCGAGGTGAAGAAGTTCCGGCTAGATATAGTTGGACTCACTTCGACGCACAGCAAGGGCTCTGGAACCTGTTCTCTCAAGAGGGGCTGGACTCTCTTCCACTCTGGCGTTGCAAGCAATGAGAGGCTGGGGTGGCAATTGTTGTTGCTCAAAGCCTGCACGTTGGACTTTAACCCAGTAGACGAGATGGTAGCTTCCCTCCGCCTTCGGGTTGGGTGACGGGTCCTGACTGTTGTTTGTGTTTACGCACCAAACAGCAGCTCAGAGTACCCACTCTTTTTGGATTCCCTTGAGGGAGTACTGGAGAGTGCTCCCTCGGGTGATTCCCTTGTTCTGTTGGGGGACTTCAATGCTCATGTTGGCAAGGACAGTGAAACCTGGAGAGTCGTGATTGGGAAAAATGGCCACCCGGATCTGAACCCAAGTGGTGCTTTGTTATTGGACTTTTGTGCTCGTCACGGATTGTCCATAACAAACACAATGTTCAAACATAAGGAAGAACTTTAAACATGTCACGAGGGAGGTGCTGGACATTGAGTCTGAGTGGACCATGTTCCGTGCCTCTCTTGTCGAGCCTGCTGATTGGAGCTGTGGCCGCAAGGTGTTTGGTGCCTGTCGTGGCGGCAATCCTAGAACTCGCTGGTGGCCACCAGCAGGGAGGGATGCCGTCAAGCTGAAGAAAGAGCCTATCGGGTCCTTTTGGCTCATGGGACTCCAGAGGCAGCGGGCATACCGACAGGCCAAGTAGTGCCTGGGGAATCTGTGGTGGACTCTCCTATTTCTGGGGCTTAGGTTGCCTAGGTAGTTAAAAACCTCCTCTGTGGCAAGGCCCCGGTGGTGGATGAGTTCCTTAAGGCTCTGGATACTGTGAGGCTGTCTTGGTTGACAAGACTCTGCAACATCGCGTGAACATTGGGGGTGGTACCTCTGGATTGGCAGACCGGGGTGGTGGTTCCTCTCTTTAAGAAAGGGAACCGGAGGGTGTGTTCCAACTATCGTGAAACACACTCCTCAGCCTTCCCGGTAAGGTCTATTCATGTGTACTGGAGAGGAGGAAACTCGGATCCAGGACGAACAGTGTGGTTTTCGTCCTGGTCGTGGAACGGTAGACCAGGTCTATACTCTCGGCAGGGTCCTTGAGTGTGAAGCGACTGGGATGAGAATCAGCACCTCCAAGTCCAAGTCCATGGTTCTTGCGCAGGAAAGGGTCGAGTGCCATCTCCAGGTTGGGGAGGAGATCTTGCCCCAAATGGAGGAGTTCAAGTACCTAGGAGTCTTGTTCACAAGTGAGGATAGAGTGGATCGAGAGATCCACAGGCGGTTTGGTGCGGCGTCTTCAGTATTGAGGACGCTATATCGATCCGTTGTGGTGAAGAAGGAGCTGAGCCAGAAGGAAAAGCTCTCAATTTACCGTCGATCTACGTTCCCAGCTTTGGGTTATGACCGAAAGGACAAGCGGCCGAAATGCATTTCCTCTGCCGGGTGGTGGGTCTCTACCTTAGAGACAGGGTGAGAAGCTCTGTCATCCGGGACGAACTCAAAGTAAAGCCGCTGCTCCTCCACATTGAGAGGAGCCATGAGGTGGTTCGGGCATCTGCTCAGGGTGCCACCCGAACGCCTCTAGGGAGGTGTGGCAGGAGGCCACGGGGAAGACCTAGGACACATTGGAAAGACTATGTCCCCGGCTGGCCTGGGAACGCCTCGGAATACCCCAAGAAGAGCTGGACGAAGTGGCTGGGGAGAGGGAAGTCTGGGATTTTCTGCTCAGGCTGCTGCCCCCGCAACCCGACCTCGGATAAGCGGAAGAAAATGGATGGATTTAGAATGACAGTTATACTGTCAGATTGAGTACAAAAACTAACTAAACCTTACACAATATAATGTTTCTAGTAAAACTCACAAAGATACATATCTCCAGGCATTATTAGCCATTTTGCATGTGTGGTTTAGGAGTTATGTTTAAATAAATAACTGTCAGATTGAGTGTGACAGTAAACTGTCATAGTGAGTAAAACCCTTATTTTGTATTTGCAAACCTTACAAAAACAACTAAATCTAGTTAAACTCACACAGATACAATATTACAGGCATTTTTAGACACAATGCATGTTTGGTTTTAGAGTTATGTTTATATAACTTTCATATTTAGTATGACAGTTATACTGTCATATTGAATAAAAACAACAACTAACTTGTGTCTTTGCAAACCTTACAAAATACAATTTTTCTAGTAAAACTAACTAAGATACATGCTCCAGGCATTATTAGCTATTTTGCATGTGTTGTTTGAGTTATGTTTAAATAACTGTCATATTGAGTGTGACAGTATACTGTCATAAAACCCAATTTTTGTATTTGCAACCCTGATTCTAGTAAAACTCACATATATACAATATTACAGGCAGTTTTGGACATAATGGTTTGGTTTTGGAGTTATGTTTATATAACTTTCATATATAGTATGACAGCTAAACTGTTATATTGACTAAAAAAACTAACTTGTGTTTGTCATAAAACCCAATTTTTGTATTAGCAAACCATACAACTGATTCAAATAAAACTCACATGGATTCAATATTACAGGCATTTTCAGACATCTTGCATGTTTGGTTTAGGAATTATGTTGTAATACATAATACAATACAAATAATTTTTGTGTTTGCAAGCCTTAAAAAAAGCATATGTTTCCAGTAAAACTCCCAAAGATGCATTATATCAGGCATTATTAGCCATTTTTCAGGTGTGGTTTAGGAGTTATGTTTAAATAACTGTCATATTGAGTGTGGCGTTATACTGTCATATTGAGTTAAAAAAATCTAACTTGTGTCTTTGCAAACCTTACAAAAGAAAATGTTTCTAGCAACACTCACAAAGATAATTTTTTCCACGCTATTAGACATGTTTCATGTGTATTTAGGAGTTATAATTAAATAACTTTCATATTGAGTGTTAAAGTTATAATGTCATTATGTGTAAAACCTAATTTTTGTATTTGCAAACCTTACAAAAACAATTGATTCTAGTAAAACTTACATAAATTCAATATTACAGGCATTTTTAGACAATTCACATGTTTGGTTTAAAAATTGTGTTTGAATACATTTGTATTGCTTTTTTCGCATTATCTCAGGATTCTAAGATCATTACTTTCATATTGAGTAAAACACTACTTTTTGTTTTTGCAAACCTTACAAACCCACATGAATACATTATTATAAGCAATTTTAGACATGACACACGTTTGGTTCTGGAGTTATGTTTATATAACTTTCATATTTAGTATGACTGTTATACTGTCATATTGAATAAAAAAAACTAGCTTGTGTCTTTGCAAACTTTAAAAAAGATCATTTTTCTAGTAAAACTAACAAAGATATATGTCTCCAGGCATTATTACCCATTTTGCATGGGTTGTTTAGGAATTATGTTTAAATACATTTTTATTGCTTTTTTTGCATTATCTCAGGATTCTAAAACCCTTACTTTCATATTGAGGAAAAAACTACTTTTTGTTTTGCAAACCTTACAAACTCACATAAATACATTATTACAGGCATTTTTAGACATAACACATGTTTGGTTTTGGAGTTATGTTTTGATAACTTTCATATTTAGTAGGACTGTTATACTGTCATATTTAATTTTAAAAAACTAGCTTTTGTCTTTGCAAACTTTACAAAAGATAATTTTTCTAGTAAAACTAACAAAGATACATGTCTCCAGGCATTATTATCCATTTTGCATGGATTGTTTAGGAATTATGTTTAAATACATTTTTATTGCTTTTTTCGCATTATCTCAGGATTCTAAAATCCTTACTTTCATATTGAGGAAAAAACTACTTTTTGTTTTGCAAACCTTACAAACTCACATAAATACATTATTACAGGCATTTTTAGACACAACACATGTTTGGTTCTGGAGTTATGTTTATATAACTTTCATATTTAGTATGACTGTTATACTGTCTTATTGAATAAAAACAACTAGCTTGTGTCTTTGCAAACTTTACAAAAGATAATTTTTCTAGTAAAACTAAAAAAGATACATGTCTCCAGGCATTATTACCCATTTTGCCTGGGTTGTTTAGGAGTTATGTTTGAATACATTTTTATTGCTTTTTTCGCATTATCTCAGGATTCCAAGATCATTACTTTCATATTGAGTAAAAAACTACTTTTTGTTTTTGCAAACCATACAAACTCACATAAATACATTATTACAGACATTTTTAGACATGACACATGTTTGGTTTTGGAGTTATGTTTATATAACTTTTATATTTAGTATGACTGTTATACAGTCATATTGAATAAAAAAAAACTAGCTTGTGTCTTTGCAAACTTTACAAAAGATCATTTTTCTAGTAAAACTAACAAAGATACATGTCTCCAGGCATTATTACCCATTTTGCATGGGTTGTTTAGGAATTATGTTTAAATACATTTTTATTGCTTTTTTCGCATTATCTCAGGATTCTAAGATCATTACTTTCATATTGAGTAAAAAACTACTTTTTGTTTTTGCAAACCTTACAAACTCACATAAATACATTATTACAGGCATTTTTAGACATGACACATGTTTGGTTCTGGAGTTATGTTTATATAACTTTCATATTTAGTATGATTGTTATACTGTCATATTGAATAAAAAAAAACTAGCTTGTGTCTTTGCAAACATTACAAAAGATCATTTTTCTAGTAAAACTAACAAAGATACATGTGTCCAGGCATTATTACCCATTTTGCATGGGTTGTTTAGGAATTATGTTTAAATACATTTTTATTGCTTTTTTCGCATTATCTCAGGATTCTAAAATCCTTACTTTCATATTGAGGAAAAAACTACTTTTTGTTTTGCAAACCTTACAAACTCACATAAATACATTATTACAGGCATTTTTAGACATAAAACATGTTTGGTTTTGGAGTTATGTTTATATAACTTTTATATTTAGTATGACTGTTATACTGTCATATTTAATTTTAAAAAACTAGCTTGTGTCTTTGCAAACTTTACAAAAGATCATTTTTCTAGTAAAACTAACAAAGATACATGTGTCCAGGCATTATTACCCATTTTGCATGGGTTGTTTAGGAATTATGTTTAAATACATTTTTATTGCTTTTTTCGCATTATCTCAGGATTCTAAGATCATTACTTTCATATTGAGTAAAAAACTACTTTTTGTTTTTGCAAACCTTACAAACTCACATAAATACATTATTACAGACATTTTTAGACATGACACATGTTTGGTTTTGGAGTTATGTTTATATAACTTTTATATTTAGTATGACTGTTATACTGTCATATTGAATGAAAAAAATTACCTTGTGTCTTTGCAAACTTTACAAAAGATCATTTTTCTAGTAAAACTAACAAAGATACATGTCTCCAGGCATTATTACCCATTTTGCATGGGTTGTTTAGGAATTATGTTTAAACACATTTTTATTGCTTTTTTCGCATTATCTCAGGATTTTAAGATCATTACTTTCATATTGAGTAAAAAACTACTTTTTGTTTTTGCAAACCTTACAAACTCACATTAATACATTATTACAGGCATTTTTAGACATGACACATGTTTGGTTTTGGAGTTATGTTTATATAACTTTCATATTTAGTATGACTGTTATAATGTCATATTGAATAAAAAAAAACTAGCTTGTGTCTTTGCAAACTTTACAAAAGATCATTTTTCTAGTAAAACTAACAAAGATACATGTCTCCAGGCATTATTACCCATTTTGCATGGGTTGTTTAGGAATTATGTTTAAATACATTTTTATTGCTTTTTTCGCATTATCTCAGGATTCTAAGATCATTACTTTCATATTGAGTAAAAAACTACTTTTTGTTTTTGCAAACCTTACAAACTCACATAAATACATTATTACAGGCATTTTTAGACATGACACATGTTTGGTTCTGGAGTTATGTTTATATAACTTTCATATTTAGTATGATTGTTATACTGTCATATTGAATAAAAAAAAACTAGCTTGTGTCTTTGCAAACATTACAAAAGATCATTTTTCTAGTAAAACTAACAAAGATACATGTGTCCAGGCATTATTACCCATTTTGCATGGGTTGTTTAGGAATTATGTTTAAATACATTTTTATTGCTTTTTTCGCATTATCTCAGGATTCTAAAATCCTTACTTTCATATTGAGGAAAAAACTACTTTTTGTTTTGCAAACCTTACAAACTCACATAAATACATTATTACAGGCATTTTTAGACATAAAACATGTTTGGTTTTGGAGTTATGTTTATATAACTTTTATATTTAGTATGACTGTTATACTGTCATATTTAATTTTAAAAAACTAGCTTGTGTCTTTGCAAACTTTACAAAAGATCATTTTTCTAGTAAAACTAACAAAGATACATGTGTCCAGGCATTATTACCCATTTTGCATGGATTGTTTAGGAATTATGTTTAAATACATTTTTATTGCTTTTTTCGCATTATCTCAGGATTCTAAGATCATTACTTTCATATTGAGTAAAAAACTACTTTTTGTTTTTGCAAACCTTACAAACTCACATAAATACATTATTACAGACATTTTTAGACATGACACATGTTTGGTTTTGGAGTTATGTTTATATAACTTTTATATTTAGTATGACTGTTATACTGTCATATTGAATGAAAAAAATTACCTTGTGTCTTTGCAAACTTTACAAAAGATCATTTTTCTAGTAAAACTAACAAAGATACATGTCTCCAGGCATTATTACCCATTTTGCATGGGTTGTTTAGGAATTATGTTTAAACACATTTTTATTGCTTTTTTCGCATTATCTCAGGATTTTAAGATCATTACTTTCATATTGAGTAAAAAACTACTTTTTGTTTTTGCAAACCTTACAAACTCACATTAATACATTATTACAGGCATTTTTAGACATGACACATGTTTGGTTTTGGAGTTATGTTTATATAACTTTCATATTTAGTATGACTGTTATAATGTCATATTGAATAAAAAAAAACTAACTTGTGTCTTTGCAAACTTTACAAAAGATCATTTTTCCAATAAAAATAACAAAGATACATGTCTCCAGGCATTATTACCCATTTTGCATGGGTTGTTTAGGAATTATGTTTAAAGACATTTTCATTGCTTTTTTCGCATTATCTCAGGATTTTAAGATCATTACTTTCATATTGAGTAAAAAACTACTTTTTGTTTTTGCAAACCTTACAAACTCACATAAATACATTATTACAGACATTTTTAGACATGACACATGTTTGGTTTTGGAGTTATGTTTATATAACTTTTATATTTAGTATGACTGTTATACAGTCATATTGAATAAAAAAAAAAATTGGTTGTGTCTTTGCAAACTTTACAAAAGATCATTTTTCTAGTAAAACTAACAAAGATACATGTCTCCAGGCATTATTACCCATTTTGCATGGGTTGTTTAGGAATTATGTTTAAATACATTTTTATTGCTTTTTTCGCATTATCTCAGGATTCTGAGATCATTACTTTCATATTGAGTAAAAAACTACTTTTTGTTTTTGCAAACCTTACAAACTCACATAAATACATTATTACAGGCATTTTTAGACATAACACATGTTTGGTTTTGGAGTTATGTTTTGATAACTTTCATATTTAGTAGGACTGTTATACTGTCATATTGAATAAAAAAAACTAGCTTTTGTCTTTGATATCTTTACAAAATATAATTTTTCTAGTAAAACTAACAAAGATACATGTCTCCAGGCATTATTAGCCATTTTGCATGGGTTGTTTAGGAATTATGTTTAAATACATTTTTATTGCTTTTTTCGCATTATCTCAGGATTCTAAATTCCTTACTTTCATATTGAGGAAAAAACTACTTTTTGTTTTTGCAAACCTTACAAACTCACATAAATACATTATTATAGGTAATTTTAGACATGACACACATTTGGTTCTGGAGTTATGTTTATATAATTTTTATATGTAGTATGAGTGTTATACTGTCTTATTGAATAAAAACAACTAGCTTGTGTCTTTGCAAACTTTACAAAAATTACATTTTCTAGTAAAACCAACAAAGATACATGTCTCCAGGCATTATTACCCATTTTGCCTGGGTTGTTTAGGAGTTATGTTTGAATACATTTTTATTGCTTTTTTCGCATTATCTCAGGATTCTAAGAACATTACTTTCATATTGAGTAAAAAACTACTTTTTGTTTTTGCAAACCTTACAAACTCACATTAATACATTATTACAGGCATTTTTAGACATGACACATGTTTGGTTTTGGAGTTATGTTTATATAACTTTCATATTTAATATGACTGTTATACTGTCATATTGAATTAAAAAAAAACTGGCTTGTGTCTTTGCAAACTTTACAAAAGATCATTTTTCCAGTAAAACTAACAAAGATACATGTTTCCAGGCATTATTAGCCATTTTGCACATGTTGTTTAGGAGTAATGTTTAAATACATTTTTATTGCTTTTTCGCATTATCTCAGGATTTTAAGAACATTACAGTCATATTGAGTAAATGCTTTTTCCCATCAACTCAGGGTTCTAAGAACATTACAGTCAAGTAAAAAACTACTTTTTGTGTTTGCAAAATGTAAAACTCAGTAAAACTCCCAATGATTCATTATTTCAGGCATTATTAGCCATTGTTTTGTGTAGTTTATGAGTTATGTTTAAATAACTGTCATATTCAGTGTGATTTTGTCATTGTGAGTAAAACCTAATTTTTGTATTTGCAAACCTTACAAAAACAACCGATTCTAGGAAAACTCACATTGATACAATATTACAGGCATGTTTGGACATATTGCATGTTTGGTTTTGGAGTTATATTTATATAACCTGCTTTCTGAGCCGCCACCTTTGTGGTTTGCGTGTCCCACTGATCCAGGAACTATGTTGTCCGGGGGCTTCTATGGTCTCCCAAGACAAACAGGTCCTAGGTGAGGGATCAGACAAAGAGCAGCTCAAAGACCTTTATTAAAAGTACAATTGAGGACCTAGCTTTTTTCTCGCCCGGACGCAGGTCACCGTGGCTCCCCTGTGGAGCCAGGCCCAGAGGTGTGGCACGATGGCGATTGACGGGCCAGTCCCCATGGGGCCCAGCCGTGCTCAGCTCGAAGAGGCAACGTGGATCCCCCCTCCAGGGCTCACCACTCATGGGCTGGGTCATAGAGGGTGTAGTGTGAGCTGGGCGGAAGCCGAAGGCAGGGCACTTGGTGGTCCGATTATCGGCTACATAAGCTCGCTCTAGGGACATGGAACGTCACCTCGCTGGGAGGGAAGGAGCCTGAGCTGGTGCATGAGGTGGAGACGTTCCTGGCTAGATATAGTTGGACTCACAGCAAGGGCTCTGGAACCTGTTCTCTCAGAGGGGCTGGACTGAACTGAACTTTCATTACTTGCAACGCCAGAGTGGAAGAGATTCCACACTGGCGTTGCATCTAATGAGAGGCTGGGGTGGCAATTCTTGTTGCCCCCCGGCTCAAAGCCTGCACGTTGGACTTTAAACCCAATAGACGAGATGGTAGCTTCCTTCAGGCTTCGGGTTGGGTGACGGGTCTTGATTGTTGTTTGTGTTTACACACCAAACAGCAGCTCAGAGTACCAACTCTTTTTGGATTCCCTTGAGGGAGTACTGGAGAGTGCTCCCTCGGGTGATTCCCTTGTTCTGCTGGTGGACTTCAACGCTATGTTGGCAACGACAGTGAAACCTGGAGAGTCGTGATTGGGAAAAATGGCCACCCGGATCTGAACCCAAGTGGTGCTTTGTTATTGGACTTTTGTGCTTGTCACGGATTGTCCATAACAAACACAATGTTCAAACATAAGGGTGTCCATATGTGCACTTGGCACAAGGACACCCTCGGCCGCATGATTGACTTTGTAGTTGTGTCATGGGATTTGCGGCCTCATGTTTTGGACACTCGGTGAAGAGAGGGGCAGAGCTTTCTACCAACCACCACCTGGTGGTGAGCTGGCTCCGATGGTAGGGGAGGATGCTGGTCAGACCTGGCAGGCCCAAACGCATTGTAAGGGTCTGCTGGGAACACCTAGTAGAGTCTCCTGAAGAACTTTGAACATGTCCGGAAGAACTTTGAACATGTCACGAGGGAGGTGCTGGACATTGAGTCTGAGTGGACCATGTTCCGTTCCTCTCTTGTTGAGCCAGCTGATTGAAGCTGTGGCCGCAAGGTGTTTGGTGCCTGTCGTGGCGGTAATCCACCAGCAGTGAGGGATGCTGTCAAGCTGAAGAAAGAGCCACCGGGTCCTTTTGGCTCATGGGACTCCAGAGGCAGTGGGCATACCGACAGGCCAAGCGAGACCTCCTCAGTCCCACCAACACGTCTTCCTATGAGGAAACAGTGCCTGGGAAGTCTGTGGTGGGCTCTCCTATTTCTGGGGCTGAGGTTGCCAAGGTAGTTAAAAAGCTCCTCGGTGGCAAGGCCCCGGGGATATGAGCTCCGTCCGGAGTTCCTTAAGGCTCTGGATGCTGTGGGGCAGTCTTGGTTGACAAGACTCTGCAACATTGCGTCTACATCGGGGGAGGTACCTCTGGATTGGCAGACCGGGGTGGTGGTACCTCTCTTTAAGAAGGGGAACCGGAGGGTGTGTTCCAACTATCGTAGATCACACTCCTCAGCCTTCCCGGTAAGGTCTATTCATGTGTAATGGAGAGGAGGAACCTCGGATCCAGGACAAACAGTGTGGTTTTCGTCCTGGTCGTGGAACGGTAGACCAGCTCTATACTCTCGGCAGGGTCCTTGAGTGTGCATGGGAGTTTGCCCAACCAGTCTACATAAGTTTTGTGGACTTGGAGAAGACATTCGACCTTGGTCCCCGGTAAATCCTGTGGGGAGTGCTCAGAGAGTATGGAGTATCGGCATGTCTGATTGTGGCGGGTGTCTCCCTGTATGATCAGTGTCAGAGCTTGGTCCGCATTGCCGGCAGTATGTCGGACCCCTTTCCAGTGAGGGTTGGACTCCGCCAAGGCTGCCCTTTGTCACCGATTCTGTTCATAACTTTAATGGACAGAATATCTAGGCGCAGTCATGGCTTTGAGGATCCCCTCAACGCCATGACTGCGCCTGGTTTGGTGGCTGCAGGATTAGGTCTTTGCTTTTTGCAGATGATGTGGTCCTGATGGCTTCAACTGGCCAAGATCTTCAGCTTTCATTGGATTGGTTCGCAGTGAAGCGACTGGGATGAGAATCAGCACCTCCAAGTCCGAGTCCATGGTTCTCGCCCGGGAAAGGGTGGAGTGCCATCTCGAGGTTGGGAAAGAGATCTTGCCCCAAGTGAAGGAGTTCAAGTACCTAGGAGTCTTGTTCACGAGTGAGGATAGAGTGGATTGTGAGATCTACAGGCGGATCGGTGCGGCGTCTTCAGTAATGAGGACGCTATATCGATCCGTTGTGGTGAAGAAGGAGCTGAGCCAGAAGGAAAAGCTTTCAATTTACCGGTCCATCAACGTTCCCATCCTCACCTATGGTCATGAGCTTTGGGTTATGACCGAAAGGACAAGGTCACGGGTACAAGCGGCCGAAATGAGTTTCCTCCGCCGGGTGGTGGGTCTCTCCCTTAGAGATAGGGTGAGAAGCTCTGTCATCTGGGAGGAACTCAGTGTAAAGCCGCTGCTCCTCCACATTGAGAGGAGCCAGATGAGGTGGTTCGGGCATCTGCTCAGGATGCCACCCGAACGCCTCCCTAGGTCCGAACGGCAGGAGGCCATGGGGAAGACCTAGGATACATTGGAAAGACTATGGCCTGGGAACGCCTCGGGATCCCCCGAGAAGAGCTGGACGAAGTGGCTGGGGAGAGGGAAGTCTGGGCTCTCTGCTTAGGCTGTTGCCCCCGCAACCCGACCTCGGATAAGCGGAAGAAAATGGATGGATTTAGTATGACAGTTATACTGTCATATTGAGTGTGACAGTATACTGTCATAAAACCCAATTTTTGTATTTGCAAACCTGATTCTAGTAAAACTCACATCTATACAATATTACAGGCAATTTTGGACATAATGCACGTTTGGTTTTGGAGTTATGTTTATATAACTTTAATATATAGTATGACATCTATACTGTTATAATGAGTAAAAAAACTAACTTGTGTCAGTCATAAAACTCAATTTTTGTATTTGCAAACCTTACAAAAACAAATGATTCTAGTAAAACTCACATGGATTCAATATTACAGGCATTTTTAGACATTTTGCATGTTTGGTTTAGGAATTATGTTGGATTACATTTGTATTGCTTTTTTTCACATTATCTCAGCATTTTAAGAACTTACTGTCATATTGAGTAAAAAAAAACTTTTTGTGTTTGCAAGCCTTAAAAAAACAACCGATTCTAGTAAAACTCACATTGATACAATATTACAGGCATGTTTAGACATCTTGCATGTTTGGTTTTGGAGTTATGTTTATATAACCTGCTTTCTGAGCCGCCACCTTTGTGGTTTGCGTGTCCCACTGATCCTAGGAGCTATGTTGTCCGGGGGCTTCTATGCCCCCTGGTAGGGTCCCCCAAGACAAACAGGTCCTAGGTGAGGAATCAGACAAAGAGCAGCTCAAAGACCTTTATGAAAAGTACAAATCGAGGACCTAGATATTTTCTCGCCCGGACGCGGGTCACCGTGGCTCCCCTGTGGAGCCAGGCCCAGAGGTGGGGCACGATGGCGAGCGACTGGTACCCATGGGGCCCAGCTCGAAGAGGCAACGTGGGTCCCTCCTGCAATAGGCTCACCACTCATGGGCTGGGTCATAGAGGTCGGGTGCAGTGTTAGCTGGGCGGAAGCCGAAGGCAGGGCACTTGGCGGTCCGATTATCGGCTACATAAGCTCGCTCTTGGGACGTGGAACGTCACCTCGCGAGGTGGAGAAGTTCCCGGCTAGATAAAGCTGGACTCACTTCGACGCACAGCAAGGGCTCTGGAACCTGTTCTCTCAAGAGGGGTTGGACTCTCTTCCACTCTGGCGTTGCAAGTAATGAGAGGCTGGGTTGGCAATTCTTGTTGCCCCCCGGCTCAAAGTTGGACTTAACCCAGAAGACGAGATGGTAACTTCCCTCCACTTTCGGGTTGGGTGACGGGTCCTGACTGTTTTTGGTGTTTACGCACCAAACAGCAGCTCAGTGTACCCACTCTTTTTGGATTCCCTTGAGAGTGCTCCCTCGGGTGATTCCTTTGTTCTAATGGGGGTCTTCAACGCTCATGTTGGCAACGACTTTGAAACCTGGAGAGTCGTGATTGGGAAAAATGGCCACCCGGATCTGAACCCAAGTGGTGCTTTATTATTGGACTTTTGTGCTCGTCACGGATTGTCCATAACAAACACAATGTTCAAACATAAGGGTGTCCATATGTGCACTTGGCACCAGGACACCCTCGGCCGCAGTTCCATTATTGACTTTGTAGTTGTGTCATGGGATTTGCGGCCTCATGTTTTGGACACTCGGGTGAAGAGAGGGGCGAGCTTTCTACCGATCACCACCTGGTGAGCTGGCTCCGATGGTGGGGTAGGATCCCGGACAGACCTGGCAGGCCCAAACGCATTGTGAGAGTCTTTTGGGAATGCCTAGCAGTCTCCTGTCAGAGAGAGTTTCTTTTTCTACCTCCGGAGGAACTTTGAACATGTCACAAAGGAGGTGCTGGACATTGAGTCTGAATGGATCATGTTCCGTGCCTCTCTCGTCAAGCCAGCTGATTGGAGCTGTGGCCGTAAGGTGTTTGGTGCCTGTCGTGGCGGTAATCCTAGAACCCGCTGGTGGCCACCAGCAGTGCGGGATGCCGTCAAGCTGAAGAAAGAGCTTATCTGGTCCTTTTGGCTCATGGGACTCCAGAGGCAGCGGGCATACCGACAGGCCAAGCAGTGCCTGGGGAATCTGTGGTGGGCTCTCCTATTTCTGGGGCTGAGGTTGCCAAGGTAGTTAAAAAGCTCCTCGGTGGCAAGGCCGCGGGGGTGGATGAGCTCCGTCCGGAGTTCCTTAAGGCTCTGGATGCTGTGGGGCTGTTTTAGTTGACAAGACTCTGCAACATCGCATGGACATCAGGGGCGGTACCTCTGGATTGGCAGACCGGGGTGGTGGTTCCTCTCTTTAAGAAGGGGAACCGGAGGGTGTGTTCCAACTATCGTAGATCACACTCCTCAGCCTTCCCGGTAAGGTCTATTCATGTGTACTGGAGAGGAGGAACCTCGGATCCAGGACGAACAGTGTGGTTTTCGTCCTGGTCGTGGAACGGTAGACCAGCTCTATACTCTCGGCAGGGTCCTTGAGTGTGCATGGGAGTTTGTCCAACCAGTCTACATGTGCTTTGTGGACTTGGAGAAGACATTCGACCGTGGCCACCCCGGGAAGTCCTGTGGGGAGTGCTCAGAGAGTATGGGGTATCGGCATGTCTGATTGTGGCGGGTCGCTCCCTGTATGATCAGTGTCAGAGCTCGGTCCGCATTGCCAGCAGTAAGTCGGACCCCTTTCCAGTGAGTGTTGGCTGCCCTTAGTCACCAAATGTGTTCATAAATTTTATGGACAGAATTTCTAGGCGCAGTCATGGCGTTGAGGGGATCCGGTTTGGTGGCTGCAGGATTAGGTCTCTCCTTTTTGCAGATGATGTGGTCCTTATGGCTTTAACTGGCCAGGATCTTCAGCTCTCATTGGATTGGTTCGCAGCCGAGTGTGAAGCGACTGGGATGAGAATCAGCACCTCCAAGTCCGAGGTTCTCGCCCGGGAAAGGGTGGAGTGCCATTTCGAGGTTGGGCAGGAGATCTTTCCCCAAGTGGATGAGTTCAAGTACCTGGAGTCTTGTTCATGAGTGAGGGAAGAGTGGATCGTAAGATGCACAGGCTGGCGGCCGAAATGAGTTTTCTCCGCTGGGTGGCGGGTCTCTCCCTTACTGTAAGAATTTTCACCGTTTAATTACAGTAACCTACTGGCAGCTAATGGTTCCAGTATAAAACTGTTTTTCTACAGCACACATACTGTGATTTATCACTACAGTTTATTACTGTAAAAAGTATCACAGTACTGTGCTGTATCAAATATACGCTTCACAGCATAATACTGTCATCTGTTTAGCGGCATTACACTGTTATTTTAGTGTATCTACTGTAATATCCATTAACAGTTAATTACAGTAAAATAATTGTAAGCACTATAGACTGAGCTTTACAGTATAATGCCACTAGAAGTTAATGAGTTGAACTTTTAATTTTTCAAAATCAAAACCCCTGCAATCTGCTGGCATAAAAATGACTGGAGAAATGGCCTTGCAAGATTATGTTTTTATTAACCAATTATTTTAAAGTGGATCAAATACATTCAATGTACATTTAGTGCATTCTTCTTATTTTCAGTAAAGCATTTTAAAATTTATAACATGTCCACTTAATTTCTAACTGGAGACAAAACACTGAACACGAGTCCAGTGTTTAGTTGTCGGCTACATAAAGCCCCACTCAAAGTCTCTGAGATGTTTTATAAGGGTGGCTACGTGAGGATTTACAGTTGCTGCCTTTTTCTGGACCAGCTTCCCGGTTTTCTTGGACACCACCTTTCCCTGGCTAGCCTTTGTTCCCCTCTCAGGGTTAACGCCAATGAATCGCCTAAAAAAGAGAGAAAGCATATTAGATATTCTGTTGTGATTGAAGATTACTTGTAGTCGATACAGAACCCCCCTCACATTGTTATTTAGGAATATGCACTGCACAAATATTAATATCAATTTTAGGATATATGTGAGCCTATACCATAACCACAGCTGTAGATGAGTGAATGCTCTAAAACCCATTAAGACAAATTCAGAGAGGAAGACAATGCTAAAGCCTCCCCAACCCCTCTCTCTATTCATGTTTTCTCTCCATCTACGGGACCGTGTATTTACGCTGATGTTTCCTGCTTTCACCCATTTAACATATCGTTACCTGCTCATTACCTATCTTCTCTGCATCCTGGGGTCACACTGGTGCTTCTTGCCTTTACCCATTCAACATATCTTTACCTGCACATTACCTACCTTCTCTGCATAGTGTGGTCACGCTGGTGCTTTCTACCTTTACCCATTCAACATATCTTTACCTGCACATTACCTACCTTCTCTATATCCTGGAGTCAAGCTGGTGTTTCCTGCCTTTACTCATTCAACATATCTTTACCTGCACATTACCTACCTTCTCTGTATCCTGGCGTCTAGCTGGTGTTTCCTGCCTTCACCCATTCAACATATCTTTACCTGCACATTACCTACCTTCCCTGCATCCTTGGGTCACACTGGTGCTTCTTTCTTTCACCATACAACATATCTTCACCTGCACATACCTACCTTGTCTGCATGGCCTCGACCACACCTGCGCTTCCTTCTTTCACCCATTCAACATACCTTCACCCGCACATTAACTACTTGCTCTGCATTCTCGGGTCAAGCTGGTGCTTCCTGCCATCATCCAGTCAACATGTCTTTACCTGCAAATTATCTACTTTTTCTGCATCCTGGGGTCAAACAGGTGCTTCCTTCTTTGACCCAGTCAACATATCTTTACCTGCACATTACCTACCTTCTCTGTATCCTAGAGTCAAACTGGTGCTTCGGTCCCTAATAAGAAGGTCCACAAAGGAACAGAAGAGTCATTGATTTAAGGCACACAATTGGGGAAATGACAAGTCAAATTCCTGAACAGAGGTGAGAAATATAAAATAAAATATCCTAACAGTATTTTAACAGTATCAAGAGGATTTACCTTTGAACAAATTCCAATGTCCGAGGACCTTCTTCTTGGTATTCCAAGTTGAACACATAGTATGTGGCAAGAAGGGCAGCAAGCCCTGAGATTAAGTTAGGTTGGACGCCTTTGCCGATGACATCACCTTCCATGCTGATCATCCAACGTTTTATTGTGACTTTGTCACCAGCAACTGGTACAGTCAAGAAATGCAGTTTATGTTCCTAAACAGTATCCAATATGGGTAGCATTTTAAAAGTATTTGGAATGGCCACCTCACTCGCTCTCTCTTTCCTCTGTTTACATCTAGTCTCCTAAGGCAGTGGTTCTCAAATGGGGGTACGCGTACTCCTGGGGGTACTTGAAGGTATGCCAAGGGGTACGTGAGATTTTTTTTAAATATTCTAAAAATAGCAACAATTCAAAAATCCTTTATAAATATATTTATTGAATAATACTTCGACAAAATATGAATGTAAGTTCATAAACTGAACAACTAATCAAGTAGGCTATTCCATTCATTACCATAAAGCCAGAGTTTCCCCCATGCCATGATGGTTTGACCCTACCTGGCGGTGCCACACGGCACCAACTGTCAATCAACTATCCATGTAGAAAACAATGGAGGCTTGGTTAAAGCGTAGTGGACATGTTCCATAAATATTGATGTTAAAGATTTCTTTTTTTGTGAAGAAATGTTGAGAATGAAGTTCATGAATCCAGATGGATCTCTATTACAATCCCCAAAGAGGGCACTTTAAGTTGATTACTTCTATGTGTAAAAATCTTTATTTATAATTGAATCACTTGGTTATTTTTCAACAAGTTTTTAGTTATTTTTATATCTTTTTTTCCAAATAGTTCAAGAAAGACCACAACAAATGAGCAATATTTTGCACTGTTATACAATTTAATAAATCAGAAACTGATGACATAGTGCTGTATTTTACTTCTTTATCTCTTTTTTTCAACCAAAAATGCTTTGCTCTGATTAGGGGGTACTTGAATTTAAAAAATGTTCACAGGGGTACATCACTGAAAAAAGGTTGAGAACCACTGTCCTAAGGCAGTGGTTCTCAACCTTTTTTCAGTGCTGTGAACATTTTTTAATGCAAGTAGACCTCCATGTCTTCATAACAGGAATATCCTGAATCCTCAAGTTGCATATCACAATAGTCATCATCAGTGTTAATAACACAAGAGCTGCTTGGATTTGCTGTTGAGCAAGTCAAACTTTGTTCAGTGTAGCCGTAGTGCTTCCTTGACACGTGCGATGTGAAAGTAGACTTAACTGTAAATCTTTTTTCACATTGACTGAAGGGGCACGTAACTGTCCTACCTTCGGTAATATGACTTTTCAAATGCAGGAGAAAGGCCCGTATATCATCGCACTTCGCGCTACATGAGACAATATTACAAGGTAAACCTTCTGCGCTATACATATCAGTCCTACTCTTGCCATATTTATGACGACGGCTGTGAGTTTTGAAGGCTGAGAAGTTGGAAAAAACTCTTGTGCATTTAGGGAAAGCACACTTAAACGATGCATTAGGCATACAACTA
Organism: Entelurus aequoreus; assembly: GCF_033978785.1. Classification (NCBI taxonomy): domain Eukaryota; kingdom Metazoa; phylum Chordata; class Actinopteri; order Syngnathiformes; family Syngnathidae; genus Entelurus; species Entelurus aequoreus. Next base: position 69,725 of record NW_026908010.1, on the reverse strand, counting down.
TGACTTCGCATGTGTCTAACATACGCAAATACATTGCTGCAAGTCGTAGCACATATGTTGCAAGTTATCATCTTTTATGATGACTATGACAAAAAAGAAGAAAACTTAGCTAGCTAGCATGCGGCGGTACATGCGCGTGGTCAACGATAGTGTCTGTGATGCTGACTGTGACGCTATGTCATTTCGGACTTTATAAATATATATATAAAGTAATTCAAACAGAAAATGACACATCAAGGTACAAGTGACTCTTACCTTGTTATCAAAAACACACGATGCAGTAGGATGGATTTAGCAGGGTCGGCCAGGTGAAATGAAGCTCGGTTGGACGAATTGTGGGCGGACCCAAGAAACAAGTCTGAAAAATACTGAATTACACTGTAGGTTTTACAGTAACTTACTGCTGGTCGATATTTTTTGAAAAATGCAACAACATTTACAGTACTTAACTGCATTTAAGAAGAACATGATAGGTTGATTGGCAACACTAAATTGGCCCTAGTGTGTGAATGTGAGTGTGAATGTTGTCTGTCTATCTGTGTTGGCCCTGCGATGAGGTGGCGACTTGTCCAGGGTGTACCCCGCCTTCCGCCTGATTGTAGCTGAGATAGGCTCCAGCGCCCCCCGCGACCCCGAAGGGAATAAGCGGTAGAAAATGGATGGATGGATGGAGTATATAACTGTAATTTTATTTTTTATTTTTACAGTAATTTTTTACAGTGAAGGTCATGGGGGTCAAACTCTGGCCCGTGGGCCAAATTTGGCCCAACGTGTAATTTGACTTGGCCCTTGAGGCAATATCAAGTTAACACTAAAGCTGGACCTTCGATTATACATTGCGGCAGTGCCGCTACTTCTAATACTTGCCAACCCTCCCGGGAGTGACTCCAGCACTCCTCCCGAATTTTTATTTTTTTTCCAGCTAGTCAAACGAGTGCCAGCCCAGTTTCATGTCAGTGCAGCTTCTGCACCCACACACAATTGAATGCAACGCATACTTCATCAACAGCGATACAGGTTACACTGACGGTAGCCAAATAAAAAACTTTAACACTTTTAGAAATATACGCCACACTGTGAATCCACACCAAACAAGAATGACAAACACATTTCGGGAGAACATCCGCACCGTAACACAACATAAACACAACACAACAAATACCCAGAACCCTTTGTAGCACTAAATCTTCCGAGACGCTACAAGGTGTGTGTGTGTGTGGGGGGGGAGGTTTGGTGGTAGCGGGGGTGTATTTTGTAGCGTCCCGAAAGAGTTAGTGCTGCAAAACATTCTGGGTATTTGTTCTTTTGTGTTTATGTTGTGTTACGGTGCGGATGTTCTCCCGAAAAGTGTTTTTTATTTTTGTTTGGTGTGGGTTCACAGTGTGGCGTATATTTCTAACAGTGTTAAAGTTTTTTATACTGGCACCCTCAGTGTAACCTGTATCGCTGTTGATGAAGTATGTGTTGCATTCATTTGTGTATGCGTGCTGTAGCTGCACATATCTTGTAACTGGGTCTGAATGATGTTAGAATTGGGTGTACGAGATATGACTGTTGAACATCTTGTTCGATAATGAAAGTTGACTCAGCTCAAAGCCTGAGCCCCGACATTAAAGAACTAGCATCTAAAAAAAGATGCCAGGTATCTGGCTTGGGCACATCAAATTAGATCAGTGTGTTGCAAACTGAGCAGTTTAAAGTCCTGAATGGTTGTTTTATTCATTGTTATTTTATTTTCAAATTTATTAGCCTGTGGATAAAGTTAATGTTGATATTTACCTCAGAAGGCTGCAAATAGAAAAGAGGCATTCAATTTGTATTTAAATTATATTTGATATGCAATTGATATTTTTTAATTATTATTATTATTATTTGAAACTCCATTTTGCATGTCACTATAAAGTTATATAAGCCTTGCTTGTTCAATATTCAATGCAAAACTTGTTTGGGTCCCTATTAAAAGGTTAATTTGTTCAACCTTGGCCCGCGGCTTTGTTCAGTTTTAAACTTTGGCCCACTCTGTATTTGAGTTTGACACCCCTGGTGAAGGTGAATCTCTGTCATCCTGGAGGCCACGGGGAAGACCCAGGACACATTGGGAACACTATGTCTCCCGGCTGGCCTGGGAACGCCTCGGGATCCCCTGAGAAAAGGTCCTAGGTGAGGGATCAGACAAAGAGCAGCTCAAAGACCTTTATGAAAAGTACAAATCGAGGACCTAGATTTTTTCTCGCCCAGGCGCAGGTCACCGTGGCTCCCCTGTGGAGCCAGGCGCAGAGGTGGGGCACGATGGCGAGCGACTGGTGGCCGGGCCTGTCTCCTTGGGGCCCTGCCGGGCTCAGCTCGAAGAGGCAACGTGGGTCAACCCTCCAATGGGCTCACCACTCATGGGCCCATTGAGGTCATAGAGGTCAGATGCAGTGTGAACTGGGCGGCAGCCGAAGGCAGGGCACTTGGCGGTCCGATTATCGGCTACATAAGCTCGCTCTTGGGACGTGGAACGTCACCTCGCTGGGAGGGAAAGAGCCTGAGCTGGTGCGCGAGGTGAAGAAGTTCCGGCTAGATATAGTTGGACTCACTTCGACGCACAGCAAGGGCTCTGGAACCTGTTTTCTCAAGAGGGGCTGGACTCTCTTCCACTCTGGCGTTGCAAGCAATGAGAGGCTGGGGTGGCAATTGTTGTTGCTCAAAGCCTGCACGTTGGACTTTAACCCAGTAGACGAGATGGTAGCTTCCCTCCGCCTTCGGGTTGGGTGACGGGTCCTGACTGTTGTTTGTGTTTACGCACCAAACAGCAGCTCAGAGTACCCACTCTTTTTGGATTCCCTTGAGGGAGTACTGGAGAGTGCTCCCTCGGGTGATTCCCTTGTTCTGTTGGGGGACTTCAATGCTCATGTTGGCAAGGACAGTGAAACCTGGAGAGTCGTGATTGGGAAAAATGGCCACCCGGATCTGAACCCAAGTGGTGCTTTGTTATTGGACTTTTGTGCTCGTCACGGATTGTCCATAACAAACACAATGTTCAAACATAAGGAAGAACTTTAAACATGTCACGAGGGAGGTGCTGGACATTGAGTCTGAGTGGACCATGTTCCGTGCCTCTCTTGTCGAGCCTGCTGATTGGAGCTGTGGCCGCAAGGTGTTTGGTGCCTGTCGTGGCGGTAATCCTAGAACTCGCTGGTGGCCACCAGCAGGGAGGGATGCCGTCAAGCTGAAGAAAGAGCCTATCGGGTCCTTTTGGCTCAGGGGACTCCAGAGGCAGCGGGCATACCGACAGGCCAAGCAGTGCCTGGGGAATCTGTGGTGGACTCTCCTATTTCTGGGGCTTAGGTTGCCTAGGTAGTTAAAAACCTCCTCTGTGGCAAGGCCCCGGTGGTGGATGAGTTCCTTAAGGCTCTGGATACTGTGAGGCTGTCTTGGTTGACAAGACTCTGCAACATCGCGTGAACATTGGGGGTGGTACCTCTGGATTGGCAGACCGGGGTGGTGGTTCCTCTCTTTAAGAAAGGGAACCGGAGGGTGTGTTCCAACTATCGTGAAACACACTCCTCAGCCTTCCCGGTAGGGTCTATTCATGTGTACTGGAGAGGAGGAAACTCGAATCCAGGACGAACAGTGTGGTTTTCGTCCTGGTCGTGGAACGGTAGACCAGGTCTATACTCTCGGCAGGGTCCTTGAGTGTGAAGCGACTGGGATGAGAATCAGCACCTCCAAGTCCAAGTCCATGGTTCTCGCGCAGGAAATGGTCGAGTGCCATCTCCAGGTTGGGGAGGAGATCTTGCCCCAAATGGAGGAGTTCAAGTACCTAGGAGTCTTGTTCACGAGTGAGGATAGAGTGGATCGAGAGATCCACAGGCGGTTTGGTGCGGCGTCTTCAGCATTGAGGACGCTATATCGATCCGTTGTGGTGAAGAAGGAGCTGAGTCAGAAGGAAAAGCTCTCAATTTACCGTCGATCTACGTTCCCAGCTTTGGGTTATGACCGAAAGGACAAGCGGCCGAAATGCATTTCCTCTGCCGGGTGGTTGGTCTCTACCTTAGAGACAGGGTGAGAAGCTCTGTCATCCGGGACGAACTCAAAGTAAAGCCGCTGCTCCTCCACATTGAGAGGAGCCATGAGGTGGTTCGGGCATCTGCTCAGGATGCCACCCGAACGCCTCTAGGGAGGTGTGGCAGGAGGCCACGGGGAAGACCTAGGACACATTGGAAAGACTATGTCCCCGGCTGGCCTGGGAACGCCTCGGAATACCCCAAGAAGAGCTGGACGAAGTGGCTGGGGAGAGGGAAGTCTGGGATTTTCTGCTCAGGCTGCTGCCCCCGCAACCCGACCTCGGATAAGCGGAAGAAAATGGATGGATTTAGAATGACAGTTATACTGTCAGATTGAGTACAAAAACTAACTAAACCTTACACAATATAATGTTTCTAGTAAAACTCACAAAGATACATATCTCCAGGCATTATTAGCCATTTTGCATGTGTGGTTTAGGAGTTATGTTTAAATAAATAACTGTCAGATTGAGTGTGACAGTAAACTGTCATGGTGAGTAAAACCCTTATTTTGTATTTGCAAACCTTACAAAAACAACTAAATCTAGTTAAACTCACACAGATACAATATTACAGGCATTTTTAGACACAATGCATGTTTGGTTTTAGAGTTATGTTTATATAACTTTCATATTTAGTATGACAGTTATACTGTCATATTGAATAAAAACAACAACTAACTTGTGTCTTTGCAAACCTTACAAAATACCATTTTTCTAGTAAAACTAACTAAGATACATGCTCCAGGCATTATTAGCTATTTTGCATGTGTTGTTTGAGTTATGTTTAAATAACTGTCATATTGAGTGCGACAGTATACTGTCATAAAACCCAATTTTTGTATTTGCAACCCTGATTCTAGTAAAACTCACATATATACAATATTACAGGCAGTTTTGGACATAATGGTTTGGTTTTGGAGTTATGTTTATATAACTTTCATATATAGTATGACAGCTAAACTGTTATATTGAGTAAAAAAACTAACTTGTGTTTGTCATAAAACCCAATTTTTGTATTAGCAAACCATACAACTGATTCAAATAAAACTCACATGGATTCAATATTACAGGCATTTTCAGACATTTTGCATGTTTGGTTTAGGAATTATGTTGTAATACATAATACAATACAAATAATTTTTGTGTTTGCAAGCCTTAAAAAAAGCATATGTTTCCAGTAAAACTCCCAAAGATGCATTATATCAGGCATTATTAGCCATTTTTCAGGTGTGGTTTAGGAGTTATGTTTAAATAACTGTCATATTGAGTGTGGCGTTATACTGTCATATTGAGTTAAAAAAATCTAACTTGTGTCTTTGCAAACCTTACAAAAGAAAATGTTTCTAGCAACACTCACAAAGATAATTTTTTTCACGCTATTAGACATGTTTCATGTGTATTTAGGAGTTATAATTAAATAACTTTCATATTGAGTGTTAAAGTTATAATGTCATTATGTGTAAAACCTAATTTTTGTATTTGCAAACCTTACAAAAACAATTGATTCTAGTAAAACTTACAAAAAATTCAATATTACAGGCATTTTTAGACAATTCACATGTTTGGTTTAAAAATTGTGTTTGAATACATTTGTATTGCTTTTTTCGCATTATCTCAGGATTCTAAGATCATTACTTTCATATTGAGTAAAACACTACTTTTTGTTTTTGCAAACCTTACAAACCCACATGAATACATTATTATAAGCAATTTTAGACATGACACACGTTTGGTTCTGGAGTTATGTTTATATAACTTTTATATTTAGTATGACTGTTATACTGTCATATTGAATAAAAAAAACTAGCTTGTGTCTTTGCAAACTTTACAAAAGATCATTTTTCTAGTAAAACTAACAAAGATACATGTCTCCAGGCATTATTACCCATTTTGCATGGGTTGTTTAGGAATTATGTTTAAATACATTTGTATTGCTTTTTTCGCATTATCTCAGGATTTTAAGATCATTACTTTCATATTGAGTAAAAAACGAGTTTTTGTTTTTGCAAACCTTACAAACTCACATTAATACATTAATACAGGCATTTTTAGACATGACACATGTTTGGTTTTGGAGTTATGTTTATATAACTTTCATATTTAGTATGACTGTTATACTGTCATATTGAATAAGAAAAAACTAGCTTGTGTCTTTGCAAACTTTACAAAAGATAATTTTTCTAGTAAAACTAACAAAGATACATGTCTCCAGGCATTATTACCCATTTTGCATGGGTTGTTTAGGAATTATGTTTAAATACATTTTTATTGCTTTTTTCGCATTATCTCAGGATTCTAAAATCCTTACTTTCATATTGAGGAAAAAACTACTTTTTGTTTTGCAAACCTTACAAACTCACATAAAAACATTATTACAGGCATTTTTAGACATAACACATGTTTGGTTTTGGAGTTATGTTTTGATAACTTTCATATTTAGTAGGACTGTTATACTGTCATATTTAATTTTAAAAAACTAGCTTGTGTCTTTGCAAACTTTACAAAAGATAATTTTTCTAGTAAAACTAACAAAGATACATGTCTCCAGGCATTATTACCCATTTTGCATGGGTTGTTTAGGAATTATGTTTAAATACATTTTTATTGCTTTTTTCGCATTATCTCAGGATTCCAAGATCATTACTTTCATATTGAGTAAAAAACTACTTTTTGTTTTTGCAAACCATACAAACTCACATAAATACATTATTACAGACATTTTTAGACATGACACATGTTTGGTTTTGGAGTTATGTTTATATAACTTTTATATTTAGTATGACTGTTATACAGTCATATTGAATAAAAAAAAACTAGCTTGTGTCTTTGCAAACATTACAAAAGATCATTTTTCTAGTAAAACTAACAAAGATACATGTCTCCAAGCATTATTACCCATTTTGCATGGGTTGTTTAGGAATTATGTTTAAATACATTTTTATTGCTTTTTTCGCATTATCTCAGGATTCTAAAATCCTTACTTTCATATTGAGGAAAAAACTACTTTTTGTTTTGCAAACCTTACAAACTCACATAAATACATTATTACAGGCATTTTTAGACATAACACATGTTTGGTTTTGGAGTTATGTTTATATAACTTTCATATTTAGTATGATTGTTATACTGTCATATTGAATAAAAAAAAACTAGCTTGTGTCTTTGCAAACATTACAAAAGATCATTTTTCTAGTAAAACTAACAAAGATACATGTGTCCAGGCATTATTACCCATTTTGCATGGGTTGTTTAGGAATTATGTTTAAATACATTTTTATTGCTTTTTTCGCATTATCTCAGGATTCTAAAATCCTTACTTTCATATTGAGGAAAAAACTGCTTTTTGTTTTGCAAACCTTACAAACTCACATAAATACATTATTACAGGCATTTTTAGACATAAAACATGTTTGGTTTTGGAGTTATGTTTTGATAACTTTCATATTTAGTAGGACTGTTATACTGTCATATTTAATTTTAAAAAACTAGCTTGTGTCTTTGCAAACTTTACAAAACATCATTTTTCTAGTAAAACTAACAAAGATACATGTGTCCAGGCATTATTACCCATTTTGCATGGGTTGTTTAGGAATTATGTTTAAATACATTTTTATTGCTTTTTTCGCATTATCTCAGGATTCTAAGATCATTACTTTCATATTGAGTAAAAAACTACTTTTTGTTTTTGCAAACCTTACAAACTCACATAAATACATTATTACAGACATTTTTAGACATGACACATGTTTGGTTTTGGAGTTATGTTTATATAACTTTTATATTTAGTATGACTGTTATACTGTCATATTGAATGAAAAAAATTACCTTGTGTCTTTGCAAACTTTACAAAAGATCATTTTTCTAGTAAAACTAACAAAGATACATGTCTCCAGGCATTATTACCCATTTTGCATGGGTTGTTTAGGAATTATGTTTAAATACATTTTTATTGCTTTTTTCGCATTATCTCAGGATTTTAAGATCATTACTTTCATATTGAGTAAAAAACTACTTTTTGTTTTTGCAAACCTTACAAACTCACATTAATACATTATTACAGGCATTTTTAGACATGACACATGTTTGGTTTTGGAGTTATGTTTATATAACTTTCATATTTAGTATGACTGTTATAATGTCATATTGAATAAAAAAAAACTAGCTTGTGTCTTTGCAAACTTTACAAAAGATCATTTTTCCAATAAAACTAACAAAGATACATGTCTCCAGGCATTATTACCCATTTTGCATGGGTTGTTTAGGAATTATGTTTAAAGACATTTTCATTGCTTTTTTCGCATTATCTCAGGATTTTAAGATCATTACTTTCATATTGAGTAAAAAACTACTTTTTGTTTTTGCAAACCTTACAAACTCACATAAATACATTATTACAGACATTTTTAGACATGACACATGTTTGGTTTTGGAGTTATGTTTATATAACTTTTATATTTAGTATGACTGTTATACAGTCATATTGAATAAAAAAAAAAATTGGTTGTGTCTTTGCAAACTTTACAAAAGATCATTTTTCTAGTAAAACTAACAAAGATACATGTCTCCAGGCATTATTACCCATTTTGCATGGGTTGTTTAGGAATTATGTTTAAATACATTTTTATTGCTTTTTTCGCATTATCTCAGGATTCTGAGATCATTACTTTCATATTGAGTAAAAAACTACTTTTTGTTTTTGCAAACCTTACAAACTCACATAAATACATTATTACAGGCATTTTTAGACATAACACATGTTTGGTTTTGGAGTTATGTTTTGATAACTTTCATATTTAGTAGGACTGTTATACTGTCATATTGAATAAAAAAAACTAGCTTTTGTCTTTGATATCTTTACAAAAGATCATTTTTCTAGTAAAACTAACAAAGATACATGTCTCCAGGCATTATTAGCCATTTTGCATGGGTTGTTTAGGAATTATGTTTAAATACATTTTTATTGCTTTTTTCGCATTATCTCAGGATTCTAAAATCCTTACTTTCATATTGAGAAAAAAACTACTTTTTGTTTTTGCAAACCTTACAAACTCACATAAATACATTATTATAGGTAATTTTAGACATGACACACATTTGGTTCTGGAGTTATGTTTATATAATTTTTATATGTAGTATGACTGTTATACTGTCTTATTGAATAAAAACAACTAGCTTGTGTCTTTGCAAACTTTACAAAAAATACATTTTCTAGTAAAACCAACAAAGATACATGTCTCCAGGCATTATTACCCATTTTGCCTGGGTTGTTTAGGAGTTATGTTTGAATACATTTTTATTGCTTTTTTCGCATTATCTCAGGATTCTAAGATCATTACTTTCATATTGAGTAAAAAACTACTTTTTGTTTTTGCAAACCTTACAAACTCACATTAATACATTATTACAGGCATTTTTAGACATGACACATGTTTGGTTTTGGAGTTATGTTTATATAACTTTCATATTTAATATGACTGTTATACTGTCATATTGAATTTAAAAAAAACTGGCTTGTGTCTTTGCAAACTTTACAAAAGATCATTTTTCCAGTAAAACTAACAAAGATACATGTTTCCAGGCTTTATTAGCCATTTTGCACATGTTGTTTAGGAGTAATGTTTAAATACATTTTTATTGCTTTTTCGCATTATCTCAGGATTTTAAGAACATTACAGTCATATTGAGTAAATGCTTTTTCCCATTATCTCAGGGTTCTAAGAACATTACAGTCAAGTAAAAAACTATTTTTTGTGTTTGCAAAATGTAAAACTCAGTAAAACTCCCAATGATTCATTATTTCAGGCATTATTAGCCATTGTTTTGTGTAGTTTATGAGTTATGTTTAAATAACTGTCATATTCAGTGTGATTTTGTCATTGTGAGTAAAACCTAATTTTTGTATTTGCAAACCTTACAAAAACAACCGATTCTAGGAAAACTCACATTGATACAATATTACAGGCATGTTTGGACATATTGCATGTTTGGTTTTGGAGTTATATTTATATAACCTGCTTTCTGAGCCGCCACCTTTGTGGTTTGCGTGTCCCACTGATCCAGGAACTATGTTGTCCGGGGGCTTCTATGGTCTCCCAAGACAAACAGGTCCTAGGTGAGGGATCAGACAAAGAGCAGCTCAAAGACCTTTATTAAAAGTACAATTGAGGACCTAGATTTTTTCTCGCCCGGACGCAGGTCACCGTGGCTCCCCTGTGGAGCCAGGCCCAGAGGTGTGGCACGATGGCGATTGACGGGCCAGTCCCCATGGGGCCCAGCCGTGCTCAGCTCGAAGAGGCAACGTGGATCCCCCCTCCAGGGCTCACCACTCATGGGCTGGGTCATAGAGGGTGCAGTGTGAGCTGGGCGGCAGCCGAAGGCAGGGCACTTGGTGGTCCGATTATCGGCTACATAAGCTCGCTCTTGGGACATGGAACGTCACCTCGCTGGGAGGGAAGGAGCCTGAGCTGGTGCATGAGGTGGAGACGTTCCCGGCTAGATATAGTTGGACTCACAGCAAGGGCTCTGGAACCTGTTCTCTCAGAGGGGCTGGACTGAACTGAACTTTCATTACTTGCAACGCCAGAGTGGAAGAGATTCCACACTGGCGTTGCATCTAATGAGAGGCTGGGGTGGCAATTCTTGTTGCCCCCCGGCTCAAAGCCTGCACGTTGGACTTTAAACCCAATAGACGAGATGGTAGCTTCCTTCAGCCTTCGGGTTGGGTGACGGGTCTTGATTGTTGTTTGTGTTTACACACCAAACAGCAGCTCAGAGTACCAACTCTTTTTGGATTCCCTTGAGGGAGTACTGGAGAGTGCTCCCTCGGGTGATTCCCTTGTTCTGCTGGTGGACTTCAACGCTATGTTGGCAACGACAGTGAAACCTGGAGAGTCGTGATTGGGAAAAATGGCCACCCGGATCTGAACCCAAGTGGTGCTTTGTTATTGGACTTTTGTGCTTGTCACGGATTGTCCATAACAAACACAATGTTCAAACATAAGGGTGTCCATATGTGCACTTGGCACAAGGACACCCTCGGCCGCATGATTGACTTTGTAGTTGTGTCATGGGATTTGCGGCCTCATGTTTTGGACACTCGGTGAAGAGAGGGGCAGAGCTTTCTACCAACCACCACCTGGTGGTGAGCTGGCTCCGATGGTAGGGGAGGATGCTGGTCAGACCTGGCAGGCCCAAACGCATTGTAAGGGTCTGCTGGGAACACCTAGTAGAGTCTCCTGAAGAACTTTGAACATGTCCGGAAGAACTTTGAACATGTCACGAGGGAGGTGCTGGACATTGAGTCTGAGTGGACCATGTTCCGTTCCTCTCTTGTTGAGCCAGCTGATTGAAGCTGTGGCCGCAAGGTGTTTGGTGCCTGTCGTGGCGGTAATCCACCAGCAGTGAGGGATGCTGTCAAGCTGAAGAAAGAGCCACCGGGTCCTTTTGGCTCATGGGACTCCAGAGGCAGTGGGCATACCGACAGGCCAAGCGAGACCTCCTCAGTCCCACCAACATGTCTTCCTATGAGGAAACAGTGCCTGGGAAGTCTGTGGTGGGCTCTCCTATTTCTGGGGCTGAGGTTGCCAGGGTAGTTAAAAAGCTCCTCGGTGGCAAGGCCCCGGGGATATGAGCTCCGTCCGGAGTTTCTTAAGGCTCTGGATGCTGTGGGGCAGTCTTGGTTGACAAGACTCTGCAACATTGCGTCTACATCGGGGGCGGTACCTCTGGATTGGCAGACCGGGGTGGTGGTACCTCTCTTTAAGAAGGGGAACCGGAGGGTGTGTTCCAAATATCGTAGATCAAACTCCTCAGCCTTCCCGGTAAGGTCTATTCATGTGTAATGGAGAGGAGGAACCTCGGATCCAGGACGAACAGTGTGGTTTTCGTCCTGGTCGTGGAACGGTAGACCAGCTCTATACTCTCGGCAGGGTCCTTGAGTGTGCATGGGAGTTTGCCCAACCAGTCTACATAAGTTTTGTGGACTTGGAGAAGACATTCGACCTTGGCCCCCGGTAAATCCTGTGGGGAGTGCTCAGAGAGTATGGAGTATCGGCATGTCTGATTGTGGCGGGTGTCTCCCTGTATGATCAGTGTCAGAGCTTGGTCCGCATTGCCGGCAGTATGTCGGACCCCTTTCCAGTGAGGGTTGGACTCCGCCAAGGCTGCCCTTTGTCACCGATTCTGTTCATAACTTTAATGGACAGAATATCTAGGCGCAGTCATGGCTTTGAGGATCCCCTCAACACCATGACTGCGCCTGGTTTGGTGGCTGCAGGATTAGGTCTCTGCTTTTTGCAGATGATGTGGTCCTGATGGCTTCAACTGGCCAAGATCTTCAGCTTTCATTGGATCGGTTCGCAGTGAAGCGACTGGGATGAGAATCAGCACCTCCAAGTCCGAGTCCATGGTTCTCGCCCGGGAAAGGGTGGAGTGCCATCTCGAGGTTGGGAAAGAGATCTTGCCCCAAGTGAAGGAGTTCAAGCACCTAGGAGTCTTGTTCACGAGTGAGGATAGAGTGGATTGTGAGATCTACAGGCGGATCGGTGCGGCGTCTTCAGTAATGAGGACGCTATATCGATCCGTTGTGGTGAAGAAGGAGCTGAGCCAGAAGGAAAAGCTTTCAATTTACCGGTCGATCAACGTTCCCATCCTCACCTATGGTCATGAGCTTTGGGTTATGACCGAAAGGACAAGGTCACGGGTACAAGCGGCCGAAATGAGTTTCCTCCGCCGGGTGGTGGGTCTCTCCCTTAGAGATAGGGTGAGAAGCTCTGTCATCTGGGAGGAACTCAGTGTAAAGCCGCTGCTCCTCCACATTGAGAGGAGCCAGATGAGGTGGTTCGGGCATCTGCTCAGGATGCCACCCGAACGCCTCCCTAGGTCCGAACGGCAGGAGGCCATGGGGAAGACCTAGGATACATTGGAAAGACTATGGCCTGGGAACGCCTCGGGATCCCCCAAGAAGAGCTGGACGAAGTGGCTGGGGAGAGGGAAGTCTGGGCTCTCTGCTTAGGCTGCTGCCCCCGCAACCCGACCTCGGATAAGCGGAAGAAAATGGATGGATTTAGTATGACAGTTATACTGTCATATTGAGTGTGACAGTATACTGTCATAAAACCCAATTTTTGTATTTGCAAACCTGATTCTAGTAAAACTCACATCTATACAATATTACAGGCAATTTTGGACATAATGCACGTTTGGTTTTGGAGTTATTTTCATATAACTTTAATATATAGTATGACATCTATACTGTTATATTGAGTAAAAAAACTAACTTGTGTCTGTCATAAAACTCAAGTTTTGTATTTGCAAACCTTACAAAAACAAATGATTCTAGTAAAACTCACATGGATTCAATATTATAGGCATTTTTAGACATTTTGCATGTTTGGTTTAGGAATCATGTTGGAATACATTTGTATTGTTTTTTTCACATTATCTCAGCATTTTAAGAACTTACTGTCATATTGAGTAAAACAAACTTTTTGTGTTTGCAAGCCTTAAAAAAAACAACCGATTCTAGTAAAACTCACATTGATACAATATTACAGGCATGTTTAGACATCTTGCATGTTTGGTTTTGGAGTTATGTTTATATAACCTGCTTTCTGAGCCGCCACCTTTGTGGTTTGCGTGTCCCACTGATCCTAGGAGCTATGTTGTCCGGGGGCTTCTATGCCCCCTGGTAGGGTCCCCCAAGACAAACAGGTCCTAGGTGAGGAATCAGACAAAGAGCAGCTCAAAGACCTTTATGAAAAGTACAAATCGAGGACCTAGATATTTTCTCGCCCGGACGCCGGTCACCGTGACTCCCCTGTGGAGCCAGGCCCAGAGGTGGGGCACGATGGCGAGCGACTGGTGCCCATGGGGCCCAGCTCGAAGAGGCAACGTGGGTCCCCCCTGCAATAGGCTCACCACTCATGGGCTGGGTCATAGAGGTCGGGTGCAGTGTTAGCTGGGCGGAAGCCGAAGGCAGGGCACTTGGCGGTCCGATTATCGGCTACATAAGCTCGCTCTTGGGACGTGGAACGTCACCTCGCGAGGTGGAGAAGTTCCCGGCTAGATAAAGCTGGACTCACTTCGACGCACAGCAAGGGCTCTGGAACCTGTTCTCTCAAGAGGGGTTGGACTCTCTTCCACTCTGGCGTTGCAAGTAATGAGAGGCTGGGTTGGCAATTCTTGTTGCCCCCCTGGCTCAAAGCCTGCACGTTGGACTTAACCCAGAAGACGAAATGGTAGCTTCCCTCCGCTTTCGGGTTGGGTGACGGGTCCTGACTGTTGTTGGTGTTTACGCACCAAACAGCAGCTCAGAGTACCCACTCTTTTTGGATTCCCTTGAGAGTGCTCCCTCGGGTGATTCCTTTGTTCTGCTGGGGGTCTTCAACGCTCATGTTGGCAACGACTTTGAAACCTGGAGAGTCGTGATTGGGAAAAATGGCCACCCGGATCTGAACCCAAGTGGTGCTTTGTTATTGGACTTTTGTGCTCGTCACGGATTGTCCATAACAAACACAATGTTCAAACATAAGGGTGTCCATATGTGCACTTGGCACCAGGACACCCTCGGCCGCAGTTCCATTATTGACTTTGTAGTTGTGTCATGGGATTTGCGGCCTCATGTTTTGGACACTCGGGTGAAGAGAGGGGCGAGCTTTCTACCGATCACCACCTGGTGAGCTGGCTCCGATGGTGGGGTAGGATCCCGGACAGACCTGGCAGGCCCAAACGCATTGCGAGAGTCTTTTGGGAATGCCTAGCAGAGTCTCCTGTCAGAGAGAGTTTCTTTTTCCACCTCCGGAGGAACTTTGAACATGTCACAAAGGAGGTGCTGGACATTGAGTCTGAATGGATCTTGTTCCGTGCCTCTCTTGTCAAGCCAGCTGATTGGAGCTGTGGCCGCAAGGTGTTTGGTGCCTGTCGTGGCGGTAATCCTAGAACCCGCTGGTGGCCACCAGCAGTGCGGGATGCCGTCAAGCTGAAGAAAGAGCTTATCTGGTCCTTTTGGCTCATGGGACTCCAGAGGCAGCGGGCATACCGACAGGCCAAGCAGTGCCTGGGGAATCTGTGGTGGGCTCTCCTATTTCTGGGGCTGAGGTTGCCAAGGTAGTTTTAAAAGCTCCTCGGTGGCAAGGCCCCGGGGGTGGATGAGCTCCATCCGGAGTTCCTTAAGGCTCTGGATGCTGTGGGGCTGTTTTAGTTGACAAGACTCTGCAACATCGCGTGGACATCAGGGGCGGTACCTCTGGATTGGCAGACCGGGGTGGTGGTTCCTCTCTTTAAGAAGGGGAACCGGAGGGTGTGTTCCAACTATCGTAGATCACACTCCTCAGCCTTCCCGGTAAGGTCTATTCATGTGTACTGGAGAGGAGGAACCTCGGATCCAGGACGAACAGTGTGGTTTTCGTCCTGGTCGTGGAACGGTAGACCAGCTCTATACTCTCGGCAGGGTCCTTGAGTGTGCATGGGAGTTTGTCCAACCAGTCTACATGTGCTTTGTGGACTTGGAGAAGACATTCGACCGTGGCCACCCCGGGAAGTCCTGTGGGGAGTGCTCAGAGAGTATGGGGTATCGGCATGTCTGATTGTGGCGGGTCGCTCCCTGTATGATCAGTGTCAGAGCTTGGTCCGCATTGCCAGCAGTAAGTTGGCTGCCCTTTGTCACCAAATGTGTTCATAAATTTTATGGACAGAATTTCTAGGCGCAGTCATGGCGTTGAGGGGATCCGGTTTGGTGGCTGCAGGATTAGGTCTCTCCTTTTTGCAGATGATGTGGTCCTTATGGCTTTAACTGGCCAGGATCTTCAGCTCTCATTGGATTGGTTCGCAGCCGAGTGTGAAGCGACTGGGATGAGAATCAGCACCTCCAAGTCCGAGGTTCTCGCCCGGGAAAGGGTGGAGTGCCATCTCGAGGTTGGGCAGGAGATCTTGCCCCAAGTGGATGAGTTCAAGTACCTGGAGTCTTGTTCATGAGTGAGGGAAGAGTGGATCGTGAGATGCACAGGCTGGTCGGTGCGGCGTCTTCAGTAATGAGGACGCTATATCGATTCGTTGTGGTAAGAAGGAGCTGCGCCAGAAGGAAAAGCTCTCAATTTACCGGTCAATCTACGTTCCCATCCTCACCTATGGTCATGAGCTTTGGGTTATGACCGAAAGGACAACATCACGGGTACAAGCGGCCGAAATGAGTTTTCTCCGCTGGGTGGCGGGTCTCTCCCTTACTGTAAGAATTTTCACCGTTTAATTACAGTAACCTACTGGCAGCTAATGGTTCCAGTATAAAACTGTTTTTCTACAGCACACATACTGTGATTTATCACTACAGTTTATTACTGTAAAAAGTATCACAGTACTGTGCTGTATCAAATATACGCTTCACAGCATAATACTGTCATCTGTTTAGCGGCATTACACTGTTATTTTAGTGTATCTACTGTAATATCCATTAACAGTTAATTACAGTAAAATAATTGTAAGCACTATAGACTGAGCTTTACAGTATAATGCCACTAGAAGTTAATGAGTTGAACTTTTAATTTTTCAAAATCAAAATCCCTGCAATCTGCTGGCATAAAAATGACTGGAGAAATGGCCTTGCAAGATTATGTTTTTATTAACCAATTATTTATTGTGCATCAAATACATTCAAAGTACATTTGGTGCATTCTTCTTATTTTCAGTAAAGCATTTTAACATTTATAACATGTCCACTTAATTTCTAACTGGAGACAAAACACTGAACACGAGTCCAGTGTTTAGTTGTCGGCTACATAAAGCCCCACTCAAAGTCTGTGAGATGTTTTATAAGGGTGGCTACGTGAGGATTTACAGTTGCTGCCTTTTTCTGGACCAGCTTCCCGGTCTTCTTGGACAACACCTTTCCCTGGCTAGCCTTTGTTCCCCTCTCAGGGTTAACGCCAATGAATCGCCTAAAAAAGAGAGAAAGCATATTAGATATTCTGTTGTGATTGAAGATTACTTGCAGTCGATACAGAACCCCCCTCACATTGTTATTTAGGAATATGCACTGCACAAATATTAATATCAATTTTAGGATATATATGAGCCTATACCATAACCACAGCTGTAGATGAGTGAATGCTCTAAAACCCATTAAGACAAATTCAGAGAGGAAGACAATGCTAAAGCCTCCCCAATCCCTCTCTCTATTTATGTTTTCTCTCCATCTACGGGACCGTGTATTTACGCTGATGTTTCCTGCTTTCACCCATTTAACATATCGTTACCTGCTCATTACCTATCTTCTCTGCATCCTGGGGTCACACTGGTGCTTCTTGCCTTTACCCATTCAACATATCTTTACCTGCACATTACCTACCTTCTCTGCATAGTGTGGTCACGCTGGTGCTTTCTACCTTTACCCATTCAACATATCGTTACCTGCACATTACCTACCTTCTCTATATCCTGGAGTCAAGCTGGTGTTTCCTGCCTTTACTCATTCAACATATCTTTACCTGCACATTACCTACCTTCTCTGTATCCTGGCGTCTAGCTGGTGTTTCCTGCCTTCACCCATTCAACATATCTTTACCTGCACATTACCTACCTTCCCTGCATCCTTGGGTCACACTGGTGCTTCTTTCTTTCACCATACAACATATCTTCACCTGCACATACCTACCTTGTCTGCATGGCCTCGACCACACCTGCGCTTCCTTCTTCCACCCATTCAACATACCTTCACCCGCACATTACCTACCTTCCCTGCATGGTGGGGTCACACTGGTGCTTTCTGCCTTTACCCATTCAACATATCTTCACCCGCACATTAATTACTTGCTCTGCATTCTCGGGTCAAGCTGGTGCTTCCTGCCATCATCCAGTCAACATATCTTTACCTGCAAATTACCTACTTTTTCTGCATCCTGGGGTCAAACAGGTGCTTCCTTCTTTGACCCAGTCAACATATCTTTACCTGCACATTACCTACCTTCTCTGTATCCTAGAGTCAAACTGGTGCTTCGGTCCCTAATAAGAAGGTACACAAAGGAACAGAAGAGTCATTGATTTAAGGCACACAATTGGGGAAATGACAAGTCAAATTCCTGAACAGAGGTGAGAAATATAAAATAAAATATCCTAACAGTATTTTAACAGTATCAAGAGGATTTACCTTTGAACAAATTCCAATGTCCGAGGACCTTCCTCTTGGTATTCCAAGTTGAACACATAGTAGGTGGCAAGAAGGGCAGCAAGCCCTGAGATTAAGCTAGGTTGGACGCCTTTGCAGATGACATCACCTTCATGCTGATCATCCAACGTTTTATTGTGACTTTGTCACCAGCAACTGGTACAGTCAAGAAATGCAGTTTATGTTCCTAAACAGTATCCAATATGGGTAGCATTTTAAAAGTATTTGGAATGGCCACCTCACTCGCTCTCTCTTTACTCTGTTTACATCTAGTCTCCTAAGGCAGTGGTTCTCAAATGGGGGTACGCGTACTCCTGGGGGTACTTGAAGGTATGCCAAGGGGTACGTGAGATTTTTTTTAAATATTCTAAAAATAGCAACAATTCAAAAATCCTTTATAAATATATTTATTGAATAATACTTCGACAAAATATGAATGTAAGTTCATAAACTGAACAACTAATCAAGTAGGCTATTCCATTCATTACCATAAAGCCAGAGTTTCCCCCATGCCATGATGGTTTGACTCTACCTGGCGGTGCCACACGGCACCAACTGTCAATCAACTATCCATGTAGAAAACAATGGAGGCTTGGTTAAAGCGTAGTGGACATGTTCCATAAATATTGATGTTAAAGATTTCTTTTTTTGTGAAGAAATGTTGAGAATGAAGTTCATGAATCCAGATGGATCTCTATTGCAATCCCCAAAGAGGGCACTTTAAGTTGATTACTTCTATGTGTAAAAATCTTTATTTATAATTGAATCACTTGTTTATTTTTCAACAAGTTTTTAGTTATTTTTATATCTTTTTTTCCAAATAGGTCAAGAAAGACCACAACAAATGAGCAATATTTTGCACTGTTATACAATTTAATGAATCAGAAACTGATGACATAGTGTTGTATTTTACTTCTTTATCTCTTTTTTTCAACCAAAAATGCTTTGCTCTGATTAGGGGGTACTTGAATTTAAAAAATGTTCACAGGGGTACATCACTGAAAAAAGGTTGAGAACCACTGTCCTAAGGCAGTGGTTCTCAACCTTTTTTCAGTGCTGTGAACATTTTTTTAATGCAAGTAGACCTCCATGTCTTCATAACAGGAATATCCTGAATTCTCAAGTTGCATATCACAATAGTCATCATCAGTGTTAATAACACAAGAGCTGCTTGGATTTGCTGTTGATCAAGTCAAACTTCGTTCAGTGTAGCCGTAGTGCTTCCTTGACGCGTGCGATGTGAAAGTAGACTTAACTGTAAATATTTTTTCACATTGACTGAAGGGGCACGTAACTGTCCTACCTTCGGTAATATGACTTTTCAAATGCAGGAGAAGGGCCCGTATATCATCGCACTTCGCGCTACATGAGACAATATTACAAGGTAAACCTTCTGCGCTATACATATAAGTCCTACTCTTGCCATATTTATGACGACGGCTGTGAGTTTTGAAGGCTGAGAAGTTGGAAAAAACTCTTGTGCATTTAGGGAAAGCACACTTAAACGATGCATTAGGCATACAACTATGACTTCGCATGTGTCTAACATACGCAAATACATTGCTGCAAGTCGTAGCACATATGTTGCAAGTTATCATCTTTTATGATGACTATGACAAAAAAGAAGAAAACTTAGCTAGTGTCTGTGATGCTGACATTTCGGACTTTATAAATATATATATAAAGTAATTCAAACAGAAAATGACACATCAAGGTACAAGTGACTCTTACCTTGTTATCAAAAACACACGATGCAGTAGGATGGATTTAGCCAGGTGAAATGAAGTGAAGTGAAGTGAATTACATTTATATAGCGCTTTTTCTCAAGTGACTCAAAGCGCTTTACATAGTGAAACCCAATATCTAAGTTACATTCAAACCAGTGTGGGTGGCACTGGGAGCAGGTGGGTAAAGTGTCTTGCCCAAGGACACAACGGCAGTGACTAGGATGGCGGAAGCGGGGATCGAACCTGCAACCCTCAAGTTGCTGGCACGGCCGCTCTACCAACCGAGCTATACCGCTCGGTTGGACGAATTGTGGGCGGACCCAAGAAACAAGTCTGAAAAATACTGAATTACACTGTAGGTTTTACAGTAACTTACTGCTGGTCGATATTTTTTGAAAAATGCAACAAAATTTACAGTACTTAACTGCATTTAAGAAGAACATGATAGGTTGATTGGCAACACTAAATTGGCCCTAGTGTGTGAATGTGAGTGTGAATGTTGTCTGTCTATCTGTGTTGGCCCTGCGATGAGGTGGCGACTTGTCCAGGGTGTACCCCGCCTTCCGCCTGATTGTAGCTGAGATAGGCTCCAGCGCCCCCCGCGACCCCGAAGGGAATAAGCGGTAGAAAATGGATGGATGGATGGAGTATATAACTGTAATTTTATTTTTTATTTTTACAGTAATTTTTTACAGTGAAGGTCATGGGTGTCAAACTCTGGCCCGTGGGCCAAATTTGGCCCAACGTGTAATTTGACTTGGCCCTTGAGGCAATATCAAATTAACACTAAAGCTGGACCGGCGATTATACATTGCGGCAGTGCCGCGGTAACACCGCATTCACCGCTACTTCTAATACTTGCCAACCCTCCCGGGAGTGACTCCAGCACTCCTCCCGAATTTTTTTTTTTTTTTTTTTTTCAGCTAGTCAAACGAGTGCCGGCCCAGTTTCATGTCAGTGCAGCTTCTGCCAAGTGCCCCTGGCTGCAGCTCGCAGATCGAGGAGGGGCTTATTTTCCCTCAATGTTGGCGGGTCTCAACGTTGAGCCCGCGGGCTCCATCTGGTGGCGGAGATCCGGCAGCACACATTCTCAAACGTCAATAAAGCTACTTTTAACTTGTCAAATGTATTTTTTTTACCATGAAAAAACAATTAAAAAAAAATATATATATAAACCATAGTATGAAAAAAGGTTCATGTATTTCATAGACTTAGACATTCCTACTTTTAACTTGTCAAATGTATCTGCCATCTTTTTTGTAGTTTTATTCCTTTTTTAT
The DNA here is from genome assembly GCF_033978785.1 of Entelurus aequoreus. NCBI lineage: Eukaryota > Metazoa > Chordata > Actinopteri > Syngnathiformes > Syngnathidae > Entelurus > Entelurus aequoreus. The sequence goes on along the minus strand of NW_026908010.1, from coordinate 48,512 downwards.
TATCTTCCTTATTTTCTGTATTGATCCTACACTATTATTGTGTTTTTTTTGTTACTTCTGATATGGCCTTGCCACGGTTTATTTGCTTATTTATTTATTTATTTATTTTTTGTGTCTTTTTATTTTGTATTGTTTTACATCTGATCAACTTCTGTGACTTTCCTTTTCTTTTTAAGTGTGAACGGTGGAGAGGTCCTCGAGAGGTGATCTTGGGATCACTTCCTGAGGATCCTTGATGCCGAGGAATGTTCATCCACTATGGTCTGGATAGCCTGTAGCTGATCCTGAGCCAGAGCGGGATGGATGGATATATATATATATATATATATATATATATATATATATATATATATATATATATATATATATATATATATATATATATATATATATATATATATATATATACAATATCTGGGTATCTTTTCTAATACTGTTTATACTGTAAACCTTGAATTGTTAAAGTTTAAGTGCACCTCTCTCCTCAAGTGTGCATGTGAGTGGGTATGAGTGGATGTGCGATTGTATGAAGGTTTTGCGTGACCAAAGTATGACTGTTAAATGTGATTTTAACTGTAAAATTCAATACAAATATTTGCAAAAAAAAACACAAAAAAAACTTGTCAAATGTATTTTTTTTTTACCATGAAAAAAAAAAAATATATATATATATATATAAACCATAGTATGGAAAAAGGTTCATGTATTTGATAGACTTAGACATTCCTACTTTTAACTTGTCAAATGTATTTTTTTTTACCATGAAAAAACAATTTAAAAAAATATATATCTAAACCATAGCATTTCCATAAGAGTATAGACACATATTATTTTGCACACTCAATTATATTAGCAAAGTCAAATAAACCAAAGACAGAATACTTTGCATCATTGATTTTATTTTTCACCCCAGGCTACAAATGTTTGATCTGTAAAGAAAAAAAAATGTTGTAGCCTAGCCAAATACATTCCTTAAGCTCCCATAAATGTTTAACAATGGCAAGTATCAAGGTATTTTTCTGGCCCATAACAAGCAACCCTGTTCCCTGTTTCCAGTTCTGTTAATTTTCCACTGTCTAGAAAGGAAACCGATTGCGGTTCTTATAGGCACAATAACAATGCAAGATGTAAAACTAAGGTAATTGAAATAAGTGGAGGAATTACGCTTTAGTCTAACAATAGTTGACTACAAGACTAATTAAACACATGACCTCTCACCTATAACCCTCCTTGCACTCGTCGCCGTTTTCTGTCCTGCAATCGGTCTTCTTCAGACCTTAGTGATTTAGATGACAACATACATTCACTATGAAAACATTCATGTTGGTCTGTTGACCGTGAGTAAAACATTTTTTTTGTGATTTGTGATATTCAAAGCACTTACGGCATGGGGAAGTTCTGCAGGAGAGCGAGACACCACCATCTCCTAATTTGCAGCATGTTTTCCTTTGAAGAAGGAAATGCAGGAAGATGTTAATATCCATCCATCCATCCATTTTCTACCGCTTATTCCCTTCGGGGTCGCGAGGGGCGCTGGAGCCTATCTCAGCTACAATTGGGCGGAAGGCGGGGTACACCCTGGACAAGTCGCCACCTCATCGCAGAGATGTTAATATGTTGTAAAAAAATAACACCTTGTACACTAAGCATAATGTGTCACGATTTACACATACCTCTCTGAAATCACAATTGGCCCCCATTACAATGTACAGAGTGTACTGTAAGCCAAGAGGTACTGCTTAATATAATGTCAGGCGTATTCCCAAGGATACATTTTTTTCAATACAAATTAATGTGGTTTTAATGTAGCAAGCAAACATTTTGACAGACAACAGCAATGCTATAACATGCTGATTTGGTCTTACCATCAAAACAAACACGCCACAGTTGTTGGAGCACCCTTGCTTTGTTAGGCCCTGAGGTGTGAACAATGTATTTTAATAAAAGTATGGCAAGAAAATAGTAAAAAGCTAGCAAATGCTATTATGTAATGTCTCACCTGGACATCATTCACACCAAGCTCTCTCCAGGGGCCAGAAGAGAGGCTGTGAGCAACGTGTCTGTACAAATAATAAGCGAAATAAAAGTCACTCAACTTCAATCAACTTTTGATTGAAAAGCACGCATAAACGCTTGGAACAAAGCCTGAACTGAATAAGGAAAAGGTTGGAACTTCAAATCAAAAAGTTTTGGCTCTATTTTGCACATCATTCAAATGAGAAATGTGACATTTCACACTTGATTTTATTTTTCGGTTGTTGCTTTCTACACTAGTAAATGATGACAGTGAGCAGAGACCTCATGGAGACTTCCCTAGTCTCCACAAGTTTTCAGCACACACTGCATACTGGGGACAGAAACTCCAAGACAGCCAGGAACAACTGGTAAAGTTAACTATTGTGCCACTGTGGTTATCTATGAATGTCACTCATATAATCATACACGTATTAAGACTTTGTTTTCTTCCACTAGCTGTCTCATGTCTTGGAGAGATGAGAGTAGAACCAGTCTATTCAGGTTTTTAGGGCACCTCCTGGACAGTGGTAGTTCTGTTTTAAACCACTTGTCCTTTGTTTGTTTTAATTAATGGTTCTGTTTTTATTTGATCTAAAATATTCAATTCCATATTCCAACTATTTTGATTCCTTAAACAGATGGAAACAGAACTATTTATCTTTTTTGAGACGGGCAGTTCTGTTTAAGCCTGTTATGAAAACTTTTTGATTTGAAGTTCCAACCTTTTCCTTATTCAGTTCAGGCTTTGTTCCAAGCGTTTATGCGTGCTTTCCAATCAAAAGTTGATTGAAGTTGAGTGACTTTTATTTCGCTTATTATTTGTACAGACACGTTGCTCACAGCCTCTCTTCTGGCCCCTGGAGAGAGCTTGGTGTGAATGATGTCCAGGTGAGACATTACATAATAGCACTTGCTAACTTTTTACTATTTTCTTGCCATACTTTTATTAAAATACATTGTTCACACCTCAGGGCCTAACAAAGCAAGGGTGCTCCAACAACTGTGGCGTGTTTGTTTTGATGGTAAGACCAAATCAGCATGTTATAGCATTGCTGTTGTCTGTCAAAATGTTTGCTTGCTACATTAAAACCACATTAATTTGTATTGAAAAAAATGTATCCTTGGGAATACGCCTGACATTATATTAAGCAGTACCTCTTGGCTTACAGTACACTCTGTACATTGTAATGGGGGCCAATTGTGATTTCAGAGAGGTATGTGTAAATCGTGACACATTATGCTTAGTGTACAAGGTGTTATTTTTTTTACAACATATTAACATCTCTGCAATGAGGTGGCGACTTGTCCAGGGTGTACCCCACCTTCCGCCCAATTGTAGCTGAGATAGGCTCCAGCGCCCCTCGCGACCCCGAAGGGAATAAGCGGTAGAAAATGGATGGATGGATGGATATTAACATCTTCCTGCATTTCCTTCTTCAAAGGAAAACATGCTGCAAATTAGGAGATGGTGGTGTCTCGCTCTCCTGCAGAACTTCCCCATGCCGTAAATGCTTTGAATATCACAAATCACAAAAAAAATGTTTTACTCACGGTCAACAGACCAACATGAATGTTTTCATAGTGAATGTATGTTGTCATTAAATCACTAAGGTCTGAAGAAGACCGATTGCAGGACAGAAAACGGCGACGAGTGCAAGGAGGGCTACAGGTGAGAGGTCATGTGATTAATTAGTCTTGTAGTCAACTATTGCTAAACTAAAGCGTAATTCCTCCACTTATTTCAATTACCTTAGTTTTACATCTTGCATTGTTATTGTGCCTATAAGAACCGCAATCGGTTTCCTTTCTAGACAGTGGAAAATGAACAGAACTGGAAACAGGGAACAGGGTTGCTTGTTATGGGCCAGAAAAATACCTTGATACTTGCCATTGTTAAACATTTATGGAAGCTTAAGGAATGTATTTGGCTAGGCTACAACATTTTTTTTTTCTTTACAGATCAAACATTTTTAACCTGGGGTGAAAAATAAAATCAATGATGCAAAGTATTCTGTCTTTGGTTTATTTGACTTAGCTAATATAATTGAGTGTGCAAAATAATATGTGTCTATACTCTTTTGGAAATGCTATGGTTTATATATAATTATTATTCTTTTTTTTTCATGGTAAATGCTATGGTTTTTATATATATATATATATATATATTTTTTTTTTTTTTTTTTTTTTTCATGGTAAAAAAACACATTTGACAAGTTAAAAGTAGGAATGTCTAAGTCTATCAAATACATGAACCTTTTTCCATATTCGGATCTCCGCCACCAGATGGAGCCCACAGGCTCAACGTTGAGCCCGCCCACATTGAGGGAAAATAAGCCCCTCCTCGATCTGTGGGCAGCAGCCAGGGGTTACTCAGAAGCACCAACACACACACAATTGAATGCAACGCATACTTCATCAACAGCGATACAGGTTACACTGACGGTAGCCAAATAAAAAACTTTAACACTTTTAGAAATATACGCCACACTGTGAATCCACACCAAACAAGAATGACAAACACATTTCGGGAGAACATCCGCACCGTAACACAACATAAACACAACACAACAAATACCCAGAACGCTTTGTAGCACTAAATCTTTCGGGACGCTACAAGGTGTGTGTGTGTGTGGGGGGGGGGAGGTTTGGTGGTAGCGGGGGTGTATTTTGTAGCGTCCCGAAAGAGTTAGTGCTGCAAAAGATTCTGGGTATTTGTTCTTTTGTGTTTATGTTATGTTACGGTGCGGATGTTCTCCCGAAAAGTGTTTTTTATTTTTGTTTGGTGTGGGTTCACAGTGTGGCGTATATTTCTAACAGTGTTAAAAATTTTTATACTGGCACCCTCAGTGTAACCTGTATCGCTGTTGATGAAGTATGCGTTGCATTCATTTGTGTATGCGTGCTGAAGCTGCACATATCTTGTGACTGGGTTTGAATGATGTTAGAATTGGGTGTACGAGATATGACTGTTGAACACCTTCGTTCGATAATGAAAGTTGCCTCAGCTCAAAGCCTGAGCCCCGACATTAAAGAACTAGCATCTAAAAAAAAGATGCTAGGTATCTGGCTTGGGCACATCAAATTAGATCAGTGTGTTGCAAACTGAGCAGTTTAAAGTCCTGAATGGTTGTTTTATTCATTGTTATTTTATTTTCAAATTTATTAGCCTGTGGAAAAAGTTAATGTTGATATTTACCTCAGAAGGCTGCAAATAGAAAAGAGGCATTCAATTTTTATTTAAATTGTATTTGATATGCAATTGATATTTTTTAATTATTATTATTATTATTTGAAACTCCATTTTGCATGTCACTATAAAGTTATATAAGCCTTGCTTGTTCAATATTCAATGCAAAAGTTGTTTGGGTCCCTATTAAAAGGTTAATTTGTTCAACCTTGGCCCGCAGCTTTGTTCAGTTTTAAACTTTGGCCCACTCTGTATTTGAGTTTGACACCCCTGGTGAAGGTGAATCTCTGTCATCCTGGAGGCCACGGGGAAGACCCAGGACACATTGGGAACACTATGTCTCCCGGCTGGCCTGGGAACGCCTCGGGATCCCCTGAGAAAAGGTCCTAGGTGAGGGATCAGACAAAGAGCAGCTCAAAGACCTTTATGAAAAGTACAAATCGAGGACCTAGATTTTTTCTCGCCCAGGCGCAGGTCACCGTGGCTCCCCTGTGGAGCCAGGCGCAGAGGTGGGGCACGATGGCGAGCGACTGGTGGCCGGGCCTGTCTCCATGGGGCCCTGCCTCGAAGAGGCAACGTGGGTCAACCCTCCAATGGGCTCACCACTCATGGGCCCATTGAGGTCATAGAGGTCGGATGCAGTGTGAACTGGGTGGCAGCCGAAGGCAGGGCACTTGGCGGTCCGATTATCGGCTACATAAGCTCGCTCTTGGGACGTGGAACATCACCTCGCTGGGAGGGAAAGAGCCTGAGCTGCTGCGCGAGGTGAAGAAGTTCCGGCTAGATATAGTTGGACTCACTTCGACGCACAGCAAGGGCTCTGGAACCTGTTCTCTCAAGAGGGGCTGGACTCTCTTCCACTCTGGCGTTGCAAGCAATGAGAGGCTGGAGTGGTAATTGTTGTTGCTCAAAGCCTGCACGTTGGACTTTAACCCAGTAGACGAGATGGTAGCTTCCCTCCGCCTTCGGGTTGGGTGACGGGTCCTGACTGTTGTTTGTGTTTACGCACCAAACAGCAGCTCAGAGTACCCACTCTTTTTGGATTCCCTTGAGGGAGTACTGGAGAGTGCTCCCTCGGGTGATTCCCTTGTTCTGTTGGGGGACTTCAATGCTCATTTTGGCAAGGACAGTGAAACCTGGAGAGTCGTGATTGGGAAAAATGGCCACCCGGATCTGAACCCAAGTGGTGCTTTGTTATTGGACTTTTGTGCTCGTCACGGATTGTCCATAACAAACACAATGTTCAAACATAAGGAAGAACTTTGAACATGTCACGAGGGAGGTGCTGGACATTGAGTCCGAGTGGACCATGTTCCGTGCCTCTCTTGTCGAGCCTGCTGATTGGAGCTGTGGCCGCAAGGTGTTTGGTGCCTGTCGTGGCGGTAATCCTAGAACTCGCTGGTGGCCACCAGCAGTGAGGGATGCCGTCAAGCTGAAGAAAGAGCCTATCGGGTCCTTTTGGCTCATGGGACTCCAGAGGCAGCGGGCATACCGACAGGCCAAGCAGTGCCTGGGGAGTCTGTGGTGGACTCTCCTATTTCTGGGGCTTAGGTTGCCTAGGTAGTTAAAAAGCTCCTCTGTGGCAAGGCCCCGGTGGTGGATGAGTTCCTTAAGGCTCTGGATACTGTGGGGCTGTCTTGGTTGACAAGACTCTGCAACATCGCGTGAACATTGGGGGCGGTACCTCTGGATTGGCAGACCGGGGTGGTGGTTCCTCTCTTTAAGAAGGGGAACCGGAGGGTGTGTTCCAACTATCGTGAAACACACTCCTCAGCCTTCCCGGTAAGGTCTATTCATGTGTACTGGAGAGGAGGAAACTCGGATCCAGGACGAACAGTGTGGTTTTCATCCTGGTCGTGGAACGGTAGACCAGGTCTATACTCTCGGCAGGGTCCTTGAGTGTGAAGCGACTGGGATGAGAATCAGCACCTCCAAGTCCAAGTCCACGCAGGAAAGGGTCGAGTGCCATCTCCAGGTTGGGGAGGAGATCTTGCCCCAAGTGGAGGAGTTCAAGTACCTAGGAGTCTTGTTCACGAGTGAGGATAGAGTGGATCGAGAGATCCACAGGCGGATTGGTGCGGCGTCTTCAGTATTGAGGACGCTATATCGATCCGTTGTGGTGAAGAAGGAGCTGAGCCAGAAGGAAAAGCTCTCAATTTACCGTCGATCTACGTTCCCAGCTTTGGGTTATGACCGAAAGGACAAGCGGCCGAAATGCGTTTCCTCTGCCGGGTGGTGAGTCTCTCCCTTAGAGACAGGGTGAGAAGCTCTGTCATCCGGGAGGTACTCAAAGTAAACCCGCTGCTCCTCCACATTGAGAGGAGCCATGAGGTGGTTCGGGCATCTGCTCAGGATGCCACCCGAACGCCTCTAGGGAGGTGTGGCAGGAGGCCACGGGGAAGACCTAGGACACATTGGAAAGACTATGTCCCCGGCTGGCCTGGGAACGCCTCGGAATACCCCGAGAAGAGCTGGACGAAGTGGCTGGGGAGAGGGAAGTCTGGGATTTTCTGCTCAGGCTGCTGCCCCCGCAACCCGACCTCGGATAAGCGGAAGAAAATGGATGGATTTAGAATGACAGTTATACTGTCAGATGGAGTACAAAAACTAACTAAACCTTACACAATATAATGTTTCTAGTAAAACTCACAAAGATACATATCTCCAGGCATTATTAGCCATTTTGCATGTGTGGTTTAGGAGTTATATTTAAATAAATAACTGTCAGATTGAGTGTGACAGTAAACTGTCATAGTGAGTAAAACCCTTATTTTGTATTTGCAAACCTTACAAAAACAACTAAATCTAGTTAAACTCACACAGATACAACATTACAGGCATTTTTAGACATAATGCATGTTTGGTTTTAGAGTTATGTTTATATAACTTTCATATTTAGAAAGTTATACTGTCATATTGAATAAAAACAACAACTAACTTGTGTCTTTGCAAACCTTACCAAATACCATGTTTCTAGTAAAACTAACTAAGATACATGCTCCAGGCATTATTAGCCATTTTGCATGTGTTGTTTGAGTTATGTTTAAATAACTGTCATATTGAGTGTGACAGTATACTGTCATAAAACCCAATTTTTGTATGTGCAACCCTGATTCTAGTAAAACTCACATATATACAATATTACAGGCAGTTTTGGACATAATGCAAGTTTGGTTTTGGAGTTATGTTTATATAACTTTCATACATAGTATGCAGCTAAATTGTTATATTGAGTAAAATAACTAACTTGTGTTTGTCATAAAACCCAATTTTTGTATTAGCAAACCATACAACTGATTCAAATAAAACTCATATGGATTCAATATTACAGGCATTTTCAGACATTTTGCATGTTTGGTTTAGGAATTATGTTGTAATACATTTGTATTGCTTTTTTCACATTATCTCAGGATTTTTAGAACATTACTGTCATATTGAGTAAAAAAATATTTTTTGGTGTTTGCAAGCCTTAAAAAAAGCATATGTTTCCAGTAAAACTCCCAAAGATGCATTATTTCAGGCATTATTAGCCATTTTTCAGGTGTGGTTTAGGAGTTATGTTTGAATAACTGTCATATTGAGTGTGGCGTTATACTGTCATATAGAGTTAAAAAAAACTAACTTGTGTCTTTGCAAACCTTACAAAAGAAAATGTTTCTAGCAACACTCACAAAGATAATTTTTTTCACGCTATTAGACATGTTTCATGTGTATTTAGGAGTTATAATTAAATAACTTTCATATTGAGTGTTAAAGTTATAATGTCATTATGTGTAAAACCTAATTTTTGTATTTGCAAACCTTACAAAAACAATTGATTCTAGTAAAACTTACATAGATTCAATATTACAGGCATTTTTAGACAATTTACATGTTTGGTTTAAAAGTTGTGTTTGAATACATTTTTATTGCTTTTTTCGCATTATCTCAGGATTCTAAGATCATTACTTTCATATTGAGTAAAACACTACTTTTTGTTTTTGCAAACCTTACAAACTCACATAAATACATTATTACAGACATTTTTAGACATGACACATGTTTGGTTTTGGAGTTATGTTTATATAACTTTTATATTTAGTATGACTGTTATACTGTCATATTAAATAAATAAAAACTAGCTTGTGTCTTTGCAAACTTTACAAAAGATCATTTTTCTAGTAAAACTAACAAAGATACATGTCTCCAGGCATTATTACCCATTTTGCATGGGTTGTTTAGGAATTATGTTTAAATACATTTTTATTGCTTTTTTCGCATTATCTCAGGATTCTTAGATCATTACTTTCATATTGAGTAAAAAACCACTTTTTTTTTTTGCAAACCTTACAAACTCACATAAATACATTAATACAGGCATTTTTAGACATAACACATGTTTGGTTTTGGAGTTATGTTTTGATAACTTTCATATTTAGTAGGACTGTTATACTGTCATATTGAATAAAAAAAACTAGCTTGTGTCTTTGATATCCTTACAAAAGATCATTTTTCTAGTAAAACTAACAAATATACATGTCTCCAGGCATTATTAGCCATTTTGCATGGGTTGTTTAGGAATTATGTTTAAATACATTTTTATTGCTTTTTTCGCATTATCTCAGGATTCTAAAATCCTTACTTTCATATTGAGGAAAAAACTACTTTTTGTTTTTGCAAACCTTACAAACTCACATTAATACATTATTATAGGCAATTTTAGACATGACACACGTTTGGTTCTGGAGTTATGTTTATATAACTTTCATATTTAGTATGACTGTTATACTGTCTTATTGAATAAAAACAACTAGCTTGTGTCTTTGCAAACTTTACAAAAGATACATTTTCTAGTAAAACTAACAAAAATACATGTCTCCAGGCATTATTACCCATTTTGCCTGGGTTGTTTAGGAGTTATGTTTAAATAAATTTTTATTGCTTTTTTCGCATTATCTCAGGATTCTAAGATCATTACTTTCATATTGAGTAAAAAACTCGTTTTTGTTTTTGCAAACCTTACAAACTCACATTAATACATTATTACAGGCATTTTTAGACATGACACATGTTTGGTTTTGGAGTTATGTTTATATAACTTTCATATTTAATATGACTGTTATACTGTCATATTGAATAAAAAAAACTGGCTTGTGTCTTTGCAAACTTTACAAAATATCATTTTTCCAGTAAAACTAACAAAGATACATGTTTCCAGGCATTATTAGCCATTTTGCATATGTTGTTTAGGAGTAATGTTTAAATACATTTTTATTGCTTTTTTCGCATTATCTCAGGATTTTAAGAACATTACAGTCATATTGAGGAAAAAAACTACTTTTTGTGTTTGCAAGATTTAAAAAAGCATGTGTTTCGAGTAAAACGGCCAAGGATGCATTATTTCAGGCATTATTAGCCATTTTTCATGTGTGGTTTGAGTTATGGTTAAATAACTGTCATATACTGTCAGTTATGACATAGTAAGTAAAACCTAATTTATGTATTTGCAAACCTTACAAAATCATTTAAATCTAGTAAAACTCACATGGATTCAATATTACAGACATTTTTAGACATTTTGCATGTTTGGTTTAGGAATTATGTTGGAATCATTTTTATTAATTTGTTCGTATTTTCTCAGAATTTTAGAACATTACTGTCATATTGATGAGTAAAGAAATAATTTTTGTGTTTGCAAGCCTTAAAAAAGCACATGTTTCGAGTAAAACTTACCAGAATGCATTATTTCAGGCATTGTTAATCATTTTTCATGTGTAGTTTAAGAGTTATGTTTAAATAACTGTCATATTGAGTGTGGCAGTTATACTGTCATATTGAGTAAAAAAAACTAACCTGTCTTTGCAAACCTTACAAAAGAAAATGTTTCTAGTAACACTCACAAAGATACATTTTTTCACGCATTATTAGACATGTTTCATGTGTGGTTAGGAGTTATAAATAAATAATTGTCATATTGAGTGTTACAGTTTTAATGTCATTATGTGTAAAACCTAATTTTTGTATTTGCAAACCTTACAAAAACAATTGATTCTAGTAAAACTTATATAGATTCAATATTACAGGCATTTTTAGACATTTTACATGTTTGGTTTAAAATTTGTGTTTGAATACATTTGTATTGCTTTTTTCGAATTATCTCAGGATTCTAAGAACATTACTTTCATATTGAGTAAAAAACTACTTTTTGTTTTTGCAAACCTTACAAACTCACATAAATACATTATTACAGGCATTTTTAGACATGACACATGTTTGGTTTTGGAGTTATGTTTATATAACTTTCATATTTAGTATGACTGTTATACTGTCATATTGAATAAAAAAAACTAGCTTGTGTCTTTGATATCTTTACAAAAGATCATTTTTTTAAACTAACAACGTTACATGTCTCCCTAGGCATTATTAGCCATTTTGCATGTGTTGTTTAGGAGTTAGGTTTAAATACATTTTTATTGCTTTTTTCCCTTTATCTCAGGGTTCTAAGAACATTACAGTCAAGTAAAAAAATAATTTTTGTGTTTGCAAAATGTAAAACTCAGTAAAACTCCCAATGATTCATTATTTCAGGCATTATTAGCCATTTTTTTGTGTGGTTTATGAGTTATGTTTAAATAACTGTCATATTGAGTGTGATTTTGTCATTGTGAGTAAAACCTAATTTTTGTATTTGCAAACCTTACAAAAACAACCGATTCTAGGAAAACTCACATTGATACAATATTACAGGCATGTTTAGGCATATTGCATGTTTGGTTTTGGAGTTATATTTATATAACCTGCTTTCTGAGCCGCCACCCTTGTGGTTTGCGTGTCCCACTGATCCAGGAACTATGTTGTCCGGGGGCTTCTATGGTCTCCCAAGACAAACAGGTCCTAGGTGAGGGATCAGACAAAGAGCAGCTCAAAGACCTTTATTAAAAGTACAATTGAGGACCTAGATTTTTTCTCGCCCGGACGCAGGTCACCGTGGCTCCCCTGTGGAGCAAGGCCCAGAGGTGTGGCACGATGGCGATTGACGGGCCAGTCCCCATGGGGCCCAGCCGTGCTCAGCTCGAAGAGGCAACGTGGATCCCCCCTCCAGGGCTCACCACTCATGGGCTGGGTCATAGAGGGTGCAGTGTGAGCTGGGCGGCAGCCGAAGGCAGGGCACTTGGTGGTCCGATTATCGGATACATAAGCTCGCTCTTGGGACATGGAACGTCACCTCGCTGGGAGGGAAGGAGCCTGAGCTGGTGCATGAGGTGGAGACGTTCCCGGCTAGATATAGTTGGACTCACAGCAAGGGCTCTGGAACCTGTTCTCTCAGAGGGGCTGGACTGAGCTGAACTTTCATTACTTGCAACGCCAGAGTGGAAGAGATTCCACACTGGCGTTGCAACTAATGAGAGGCTGGGGTGGCAATTCTTGTTGCCCGCCGGCTCAAAGCCTGCACGTTGGACTTTAAACCCAATAGACGAGATGGTAGCTTCCTTCAGCCTTCGGGTTGGGTGACGGGTCCTGACTGTTGTTTGTGTTTACACACCAAACAGCAGCTCAGAGTACCAACTCTTTTTGGATTCCCTTGAGGGAGTACTGGAGAGTGCTCCCGCGGGTGATTCCCTTGTTCTGCTGGTGGACTTCAACGCTATGTTGGCAACGACAGTGAAACCTGGAGAGTCGTGATTGGGAAAAACGGCCACCCGGATCTGAACCCAAGTGGTGCTTTGTTATTGGACTTTTGTGCTTGTCACGGATTGTCCATAACAAACACAATGTTCAAACATAAGGGTGTCCATATGTGCACTTGGCACAAGGACACCCTCGGCCGCATGATTGACTTTGTAGTTGTGTCATGGGATTTGCGGCCTCATGTTTTGGACACTCGGTGAAGAGAGGGGCAGAGCTTTCCACCAACCACCACCTGGTGGTGAGCTGGCTCCGATGGTAGGGGAGGATGCCGGTCAGACCTGGCAGTTCCAAACGTATTGTAAGGGTCTGCTGGGAACACCTAGCAGAGTCTCCTGAAGAACTTTGAACATGTCCGGAAGAACTTTGAACATGTCACGAGGGAGGTGCTGGACATTGAGTCTGAGTGGACCATGTTCTGGACCGTTCCTCTCTTGTTGAGCCAGCTGATTGAAGCTGTGGCCGCAAGATGTTTGGTGCCTGTCGTGGCGGTAATCCACCAGCAGTGAGGGATGCTGTCAAGCTGAAGAAAGAGCCACCGGGTCCTTTTGGCTCATGGGACTCCAGAGGCAGTGGGCATACCGACAGGCCAAGCGAGACCTCCTCAGTCCCACCAACACGTCTTCCTATGAGGAAACAGTGCCTGGGAAGTCTGTGGTGGGCTCTCCTATTTCTGGGGCTGAGGTTGCCAAGGTAGTTAAAAAGCTCCTCGGTGGCAAGGCCCCGGGGATATGAGCTCCGTCCGGAGTTCCTTAAGGCTCTGGATGCTGTGGGGCAGTCTTGGTTGACAAGACTCTGCAACATTGCGTCTACATCGGGGGCGGTACCTCTGGATTGGCAGACCGGGGTGGTGGTACCTCTCTTTAAGAAGGGGAACCGGAGGGTGTGTTCCAACTATCGTAGATCACACTCCTCAGCCTTCCCGGTAAGGTCTATTCATGTGTAATGGAGAGGAGGAACCTCGGATCCAGGACGAACAGTGTGGTTTTCGTCCTGGTCGTGGAACGGTAGACCAGCTCTATACTCTCGGCAGGGTCCTTGAGTGTGCATGGGAGTTTGCCCAACCAGTCTACATAAGTTTTGTGGACTTGGAGAAGACATTCGACCTTGGTCCCCGGTAAATCCTGTGGGGAGTGCTCAGAGAGTATGGAGTATCGGCATGTCTGATTGTGGCGGGTGTCTCCCTGTATGATCAGTGTCAGAGCTTGGTCCGCATTGCCGGCAGTATGTCGGACCCCTTTCCAGTAAGGGTTGGACTCCGCCAAGGCTGCCCTTTGTCACCGATTCTGTTCATAACTTTAATGGACAGAATATCTAGGCGCAGTCATGGCTTTGAGGATCCCCTCAACGCCATGACTGCGCCTGGTTTGGTGGCTGCAGGATTAGATCTCTGCTTTTTGCAGATGATGTGGTCCTGATGGCTTCAACTGGCCAAGATCTTCAGCTTTCATTGGATCGGTTCGCAGTGAAGCGACTGGGATGAGAATCAGCACCTCCAAGTCCGAGTCCATGGTTCTCGCCCGGGAAAGGGTGGAGTGCCATCTCGAGGTTGGGAAAGAGATCTTGCCCCAAGTGAAGGAGTTCAAGTACCTAGGAGTCTTGTTCACGAGTGAGGATAGAGTGGATTTTGAGATCTACAGGCGGATCGGTGCGGCGTCTTCAGTAATGAGGACGCTATATCGATCCGTTGTGGTGAAGAAGGAGCTGAGCCAGAAGGAAAAGCTTTCAATTTACCGGTCGATCAACGTTCCCATCCTCACCTATGGTCATGAGCTTTGGGTTATGACCGAAAGGACAAGGTCACGGGTACAAGCGGCCGAAATGAGTTTCCTCCGCCGGGTGGTGGGTCTCTCCCTTAGAGATAGGGTGAGAAGCTCTGTCATCTGGGAGGAACTCAGTGTAAAGCCGCTGCTCCTCCACATTGAAAGGAGCCAGATGAGGTGGTTCGGGCATCTGCTCAGGATGCCACCCGAACGCCTCCCTAGGTCCGAACGGCAGGAGGCCATGGGGAAGACCTAGGATACATTGGAAAGACTATGGCCTGGGAACGCCTCGGGAGCCCCCGAGAAGAGCTGGACGAAGTGGCTGGGGAGAGGGAAGTCTGGGCTTTCTGCTTAGGCTGCTGCCCCCGCAACCCGACCTCGGATAAGCGGAAGAAAATGGATGGATTTAGTATGACAGTTATACTGTCATATTGAGTGTGACAGTATACTGTCATAAAACCCAATTTTTGTATTTGCAAACCTGATTCTAGTAAAACTCACATCTATACAATATTACAGGCAATTTTGGACATAATGCACGTTTGGTTTTGGAGTTATGTTTATATAACTTTAATATATAGTATGACATCTATACTGTTATAATGAGTAAAAAAACTAACTTGTGTCAGTCATAAAACTCAATTTTTGTATTTGCAAACCTTACAAAAACAAATGATTCTAGTAAAACTCACATGGATTCAATATTACAGGCATTTTTAGACATTTTGCATGTTTGGTTTAGGAATTATGTTGGAATACATTTGTATTGCTTTTTTTCACATTATCTCAGCATTTTAAGAACTTACTGTCATATTGAGTAAAAAAAACTTTTTGTGTTTGCAAGCCTTAAAAAAACAACCGATTCTAGTAAAACTCACATTGATACAATATTACAGGCATGTTTAGACATCTTGCATGTTTGGTTTTGGAGTTATGTTTATATAACCTGCTTTCTGAGCCGCCACCTTTGTGGTTTGCGTGTCCCACTGATCCTAGGAGCTATGCTGTCCGGGGGCTTCTATGCCCCCTGGTAGGGTCCCCCAAGACAAACAGGTCCTAGGTGAGGAATCAGACAAAGAGCAGCTCAAAGACCTTTATGAAAAGTACAAATCGAGGACCTAGATATTTTCTCGCCCGGACGCGGGTCACCGTGGCTCCCCTGTGGAGCCAGGCCCAGAGGTGGGGCACGATGGCGAGCGACTGGTGCCCATGGGGCCCAGCTCGAAGAGGCAACGTGGGTCCCCCCTGCAATAGGCTCACCACTCATGGGCTGGGTCATAGAGGTCGGGTGCAGTGTTAGCTGGGCGGAAGCCGAAGGCAGGGCACTTGGCGGTCCGATTATCGGCTACATACGCTCGCTCTTGGGACGTGGAACGTCACCTCGCAAGGTGGAGAAGTTCCCGGCTAGATAAAGCTGGACTCACTTCGACGCACAGCGAGGGCTCTGGGACCTGTTCTCTCAAGAGGGGTTGGACTCTCTTCCACTCTGGCGTTGCAAGTAATGAGAGGCTGGGTTGGCAATTCTTGTTGCCCCCCGGCTCAAAGCCTGCACGTTGGACTTAACCCGGTAGACTAGATGGTAACTTCCCTCCGCTTTCGGGTTGGGTGACGGGTCCTGACTGTTGTTGGTGTTTACGCACCAAACAGCAGCTCAGAGTACCCACTCTTTTTGGATTCCCTTGAGAGTGCTCCCTCGGGTGATTCCTTTGTTCTAATGGGGGTCTTCAACGCTCATGTTGGCAACGACTTTGAAACCTGGAGAGTCGTGATTGGGAAAAATGGCCACCCGGATCTGAACCCAAGTGGTGCTTTGTTATTGGACTTTTGTGCTAGTCACGGATTGTCCATAACAAACACAATGTTCAAACATAAGGGTGTCCATATGTGCACTTGGCACCAGGACACCCTCGGCCGCAGTTCCATTATTGACTTTGTAGTTGTGTCATGGGATTTGCGGCCTCATGTTTTGGACACTCGGGTGAAGAGAGGGGCGAGCTTTCTACCGATCACCACCTGGTGAGCTGGCTCCGATGGTGGGGTAGGATCCCGGACAGACCTGGCAGGCCCAAACGCATTGTGAGAGTCTTTTGGGAATGCCTAGCAGTCTCCTGTCAGAGAGAGTTTCTTTTTCTACCTCCGGAGGAACTTTGAACATGTCACAAAGGAGGTGCTGGACATTGAGTCTGAATGGATCATGTTCCGTGCCTCTCTTGTCAAGCCAGCTGATTGGAGCTGTGGCCGCAAGGTGTTTGGTGCCTGTCGTGGCGGTAATCCTAGAACCCGCTGGTGGCCACCAGCAGTGCGGGATGCCGTCAAGCTGAAGACAGAGCTTATCTGGTCCTTTTGGCTCATGGGACTCCAGAGGCAGCGGGCATACCGACAGGCCAAGCAGTGCCTGGGGAATCTGTGGTGGGCTCTCCTATTTCTGGGGCTGAGGTTGCCAAGGTAGTTAAGAAGCTCCTCGGTGGCAAGGCCGCGGGGGTGGATGAGCTCCGTCCGGAGTTCCTTAAGGCTCTGGATGCTGTGGGGCTGTTTTAGTTGACAAGACTCTGCAACATCGCATGGACATCAGGGGCGGTACCTCTGGATTGGCAGACCGGGGTGGTGGTTCCTCTCTTTAAGAAGGGGAACCGGAGGGTGTGTTCCAACTATCGTAGATCACACTCCTCAGCCTTCCCGGTAAGGTCTATTCATGTGTACTGGAGAGGAGGAACCTCGGATCCAGGACGAACAGTGTGGTTTTCGTCCTGGTCGTGGAACGGTAGACCAGCTCTATACTCTCGGCAGGGTCCTTGAGTGTGCATGGGAGTTTGTCCAACCAGTCTACATGTGCTTTGTGGACTTGGAGAAGACATTCGACCGTGGCCACCCCGGGAAGTCCTGTGGGGAGTGCTCAGAGAGTATGGGGTATCGGCATGTCTGATTGTGGCGGGTCGCTCCCTGTATGATCAGTGTCAGAGCTTGGTCCGCATTGCCAGCAATAAGTTGGCTGCCCTTTGTCACCAAATGTGTTCATAAATTTTATGGACAGAATTTCTAGGCGCAGTCATGGCGTTGAGGGGATCCGGTTTGGTGGCTGCAGGATTAGGTCTCTCCTTTTTGCAGATGATGTGGTCCTTATGGCTTTAACTGGCCAGGATCTTCAGCTCTCATTGGATTGGTTCGCAGCCGAGTGTGAAGCGACTGGGATGAGAATCAGCACCTCCAAGTCCGAGGTTCTCGCCCGGGAAAGGGTGGAGTGCCATCTCGAGGTTGGGCAGGAGATCTTGCCCCAAGTGGATTAGTTCAAGTACCTGGAGTCTTGTTCATGAGTGAGGGAAGAGTGGATCGTGAGATGCACAGGCTGATCGGTGCGGCGTCTTCAGTAATGAGGACGCTATATCGATTCGTTGTGGTAAGAAGGAGCTGCGCCAGAGGGAAAAGCTCTCAATTTACCGGTCAATCTACGTTCCCATCCTCACCTATGGTCATGAGCTTTGGGTTATGACCGAAAGGACAACATCACGGGTACAAGCGGCCGAAATGAGTTTTCTCCGCTGGGTGGCGGGTCTCTCCCTTACTGTAAGAATTTTCACCGTTTAATTACAGTAACCTACTGGCAGCTAATGGTTCCAGTATAAAACTGTTTTTCTACAGCACACATACTGTGATTTATCACTACAGTTTACTGTTATTTTAGTGTATCTACTGTAATATCCATTAACAGTTAATTACAGTAAAATAATTGTAAGCACTATAGACTGAGCTTTACAGTATAATGCCACTAGAAGTTAATGAGTTGAACTTTTAATTTTTCAAAATCAAAATCCCTGCAATCTGCTGGCATAAAAATGACTGGAGAAATGGCCTTGCAAGATTATGTTTTTATTAACCAATTATTTATTGTGCATCAAGTACATTCAAAGTACATTTAGTGCATTCTTCTTATTTTCAGTAAAGCATTTTAAAATGTATAACATGTCCACTTAATTTCTAACTGGAGACAAAACACTGAACACGAGTCCAGTGTTTAGTTGTCGGCTACATAAAGCCCCACTCAAAGTCTGTGAGATGTTTTATAAGGGTGGCTACGTGAGGATTTACAGTTGCTGCCTTTTTCTGGACCAGCTTCCCGGTCTTCTTGGACACCACCTTTCCCTGGCTAGCCTTTGTTCCCCTCTCAGGGTTAACGCCAATGAATCGCCTAAAAAAGAGAGAAAGCATATTAGATATTCTGTTGTGATTGAAGATTACTTGCAGTCGATACAGAACCCCCCTCACATTGTTATTTAGGAATATGCACTGCACAAATATTAATATCAATTTTAGGATATATGTGAGCCTATACCATAACCACAGCTGTAGATGAGTAAATGCTCTAAAACCCATTAAGACAAATTCAGAGAGGAAGACAATGCTAAAGCCTCCCCAATCCCTCTCTCTATTTATGTTTTCTCTCCATCTACGGGACCGTGTATTTACGCTGATGTTTCCTGCTTTCACCCATTTAACATATCGTTACCTGCTCATTACCTATCTTCTCTGCATCCTGGGGTCACACTGGTGCTTCTTGCCTTTACCCATTCAACATATCTTTACCTGCACATTACCTACCTTCTCTGCATAGTGTGGTCACGCTGGTGCTTTCTACCTTTACCCATTCAACATATCTTTACCTGCACATTACCTACCTTCTCTGTATCCTGGAGTCAAGCTGGTGTTTCCTGCCTTTACTCATTCAACATATCTTTACCTGCACATTACCTACCTTCTCTGTATCCTGGCGTCTAGCTGGTGTTTCCTGCCTTCACCCATTCAACATATCTTTACCTGCACATTACCTACCTTCCCTGCATCCTTGGGTAACACTGGTGCTTCTTTCTTTCACCATACAACATATCTTCACCTGCACATACCTACCTTGTCTGCAGGGCCTCGACCACACATGCGCTTCCTTCTTTCACCCATTCAACATACCTTCACCCGCACATTACCTACCTTCCCTGCATGGTGGGGTCACACTGGTGCTTCCTGCCTTTACCCATTCAACATATCTTCACCCGCACATTACCTACTTGCTCTGCATTCTCGGGTCAAGCTGGTGCTTCCTGCCATCATCCAGTCAACATATCTTTACCTGCAAATTACCTACTTTTTCTGCATCCTGGGGTCAAACAGGTGCTTCGGTCCCTAATAAGAAGGTACACAAAGGAACAGAAGAGTCATTGATTTAAGGCACACAATTGGGGAAATGACAAGTCAAATTCCTGAACAGAGGTGAGAAATATAAAATAAAATATCCTAACAGTATTTTAACAGTATCAAGAGGATTTACCTTTGAACAAATTCCAATGTCCGAGGACCTTCCTCTTGGTAATCCAAGTTGAACACATAGTAGGTGGCAAGAAGGGCAGCAAGCCCTGAGATTAAGCTAGGTTGGACGCCTTTGCAGATGACATCACCTTCCATGCTGATCATCCAACGTTTTATTGTGACTTTGTCACCAGCAACTGGTACAGTCAAGAAATGCAGTTTATGTTCCTAAACAGTATCCAATATGGGTAGCATTTTAAAAGTATTTGGAATGGCCACCTCACTCTCTCTCTCTTTACTCTGTTTATATCTAGTCTCCTAAGGCAGTGGTTCTCAAATGGGGGTACGCGTACTCCTGGGGGTACTTGAAGGTATGCCAAGGGGTATGTGAGATTTTTTTTAAATATTCTAAAAATAGCAACAATTCAAAAATCCTTTATAAATATATTTATTGAATAATACTTCGACAAAATATGAATGTAAGTTCATAAACTGAACAACTAATCAAGTAGGCTATTCCATTCATTACCATAAAGCCAGAGTTTCCCCCATGACATGATGGTTTGACTCTACCTGGCGGTGCCACACGGCACCAACTGTCAATCAACTATCCATGTAGAAAACGAGGGAGGTGCTGGACATTGAGTCTGAGTGGACCATGTTCCGTGCCTCTCTTGTCGAGCCTGCTGATTGGAGCTGTGGCCGCAAGGTGTTTGGTGCCTGTCGTGGCGGTAATCCTAGAACTCGCTGGTGGCCACCAGCAGTGAGGGATGCCGTCAAGCTGAAGAAAGAGCCTATCGGGTCCTTTTGGCTCATGGGACTCCAGAGGCAGCGGGCATACCGACAGGCCAAGCAGTGCCTGGAGAATCTGTGGTGGACTCTCCTATTTCTGGGGCTTAGGTTGCCTAGGTAGTTAAAAAGCTCCTCTGTGGCAAGGCCCCGGTGGTGGATGAGTTCCTTAAGGCTCTGGATACTGTGGGGCTGTCTTGGTTGACAAGACTCTGCAACATCGCGTGAACATCGGGGGCGGTTCCTCTGGATTGGCAGACCGGGGTGGTGGTTCCTCTCTTTAAGAAGGGGAACCGGAGGGTGTGTTCCAACTATCGTGAAACACACTCCTCAGCCTTCCCGGTAAGGTCTATTCATGTGTACTGGAGAGGAGGAAACTCGGATCCAGGACGAACAGTGTGGTTTTCGTCCTGGTCGTGGAACGGTAGACCAGGTCTATACTGTCGGCAGGGTCCTTGAGTGTGAAGCGACTGGGATGAGAATCAGCACCTCCAAGTCCAAGTCCACGCAGGAAAGGGTCGAGTGCCATCTCCAGGTTGGGGAGGAGATCTTGCCCCAAGTGGAGGAGTTCAAGTACCTAGGAGTCTTGTTCACGAGTGAGGATAGAGTGGATCGAGAGATCCACAGGCGGTTTGGTGCGGCGTCTTCAGTATTGAGGACGCTATATCGATCCGTTGTGGTGAAGAAGGAGCTGAGCCAGAAGGAAAAGCTCTCAATTTACCGTCGATGTACGTTCCCAGCTTTGGGTTATGACCGAAAGGACAAGCGGCCGAAATGCGTTTCCTCTGCCGGGTGGTGAGTCTCTCCCTTAGAGACAGGGTGGGAAGCTCTGTCATCCGGGAGGTACTCAAAGTAAACCCGCTGCTCCTCCACATTGAGAGGAGCCATGAGGTGGTTCGGGCATCTGCTCAGGATGCCACCCGAACGCCTCTAGGGAGGTGTGACAGGAGGCCACGGGGAAGACCTAGGACACATTGGAAAGACTTTCTCCCCGGCTGGCCTGGGAACGCCTCGGAATACCCCGAGAAGAGCTGGATGAAGTGGCTGGGGAGAGGGAAGTCTGGGATTTTCTGCTCAAGCTGCTGCCCCCGCAACCCGACCTCGGATAAGCGGAAGAAAATGGATGGATTTAGAATGACAGTTATACTGTCAGATTAAGTACAAAAATTAACTAAACCTTACACAATATAATGTTTCTAGTAAAACTCACAAAGATACATATCTCCAGGCATTATTAGCCATTTTGCATGTGTGGTTTAGGAGTTATATCTAAATAAATAACTGTCAGATTGAGTGTGACAGTAAACTGTCATAGTGAGTAAAACCCTTATTTTGTATTTGCAAACCTTACAAAAACAACTAAATCTAGTTAAACTCACACAGATACAACATTACAGGCATTTTTAGACATAATGCATGTTTGGTTTTAGAGTTATGTTTATATAACTTTCATATTTAGTATGACAGTTATACTGTCATATTGAATAAAAAAAACAACTAACTTGTGTCTTTGCAAACCTTACAAAATACCATTTGTCTAGTAAAACTAACTAAGATACATGCTCCAGGCATTATTAGCCATTTTGCATGTGTTGTTTGAGTTATGTTTAAATAACTGTCATATTGAGTGTGACAGTATACTGTCATAAAACCCAATTTTTGTATTTGCAACCCTGATTCTAGTAAAACTCACATATATACAATATTACAGGCAGTTTTGGACATAATGCATGTTTGGTTTTGGAGTTATGTTTATATAACTTTCATACATAGTATGACAGCTAAACTGTTATATTGAGTAAAATAAATAACTTGTGTTTGTCATAAAACCCAATTTTTGTATTAGCAAACCATACAACTGATTCAAATAAAACTCACATGGATTCAATATTACAGGCATTTTCAGACATTTTGCATGTTTGGTTTAGGAATTATGTTGTAATACATTTGTATTGCTTTTTTCACATTATCTCAGGATTTTTAGAACATTACTGTCATATTGAGTAAGAAAATAATTTTTGTGTTTGCAAGCCTTAAAAAAAGCATATGTTTCCAGTAAAACTCCCAAAGATGCATTATTTCAGGCATTATTAGCCATTTTTCAGGTGTGGTTTAGGAGTTATGTTTAAATAACTGTCATATTGAGTGTGGCGTTATACTGTCATATTGAGTTTAAAAAAACTAACTTGTGTCTTTGCAAATCTTACAAAAGAAAATGTTTCTAGCAACACTCACAAAGATAATTTTTTTCACGCTATTAGACATGTTTCATGTGTATTTAGGAGTTATAATTAAATAACTTTCATATTGAGTGTTAAAGTTATAATGTCATTATGTGTAAAACCTAATTTTTGTATTTGCAAACCTTACAAAAACAATTGATTCTAGTAAAACTTACATAGATTCAATATTACAGGCATTTTTAGACAATTTACATGTTTGGTTTAAAAGTTGTGTTTGAATACATTTTTATTGCTTTTTTCGCATTATCTCAGGATTCTAAGATCATTACTTTCATATTGAGTAAAACACTACTTTTTGTTTTTGCAAACCTTACAAACTCACATAAAATACATTATTACAGACATTTTTAGACATGACACATGTTTGGTTTTGGAGTTATGTTTATATAACTTTTATATTTAGTATGACTGTTATACTGTCATATTGAATAAAAAAAAACTAGCTTGTGTCTTTGCAAACTTTACAAAATATAATTTTTCTAGTAAAACTAACAAAGATACATGTCTCCAGGCATTATTACCCATTTTGCATGGGTTGTTTAGGAATTATGTTTAAATACATTTTTATTGCTTTTTTCGCATTATCTCAGGATTCTTAGATCATTACTTTCATATTGAGTAAAAAACTACTTTTTGTTTTTGCAAACCTTACAAACTCACATAAATACATTATTACAGACATTTTTAGACATAACACATGTTTGGTTTTGGAGTTATGTTTTGATAACTTTCATATTTAGTAGGACTGTTATACTGTCATATTTCATTTTAAAAAACTAGCTTGTGTCTTTGCAAACTTTACAAAATATCATTTTTCTAGTAAAACTAACAAAGATACACGTCTCCAGGCATTATTAGCCATTTTGCATGGGTTGTTTAGGAATTATGTTTAAATACATTTTTATTGCTTTTTTCGCATTATCTCAGGATTCTAAAATCCTTACTTTCATATTGAGGAAAAAACTACTTTTTGTTTTTGCAAACCCTTCAAACTCACATAAATACATTATTATAGGCAATTTTAGACATGACACACGTTTGGTTCTGGAGTTAGGTTTATATAACTTTCATATTTAGTATGACTGTTATACTGTCTTATTGAAAAAAAACAACTAGCTTGTGTCTTTGCAAACTTTACAAAAGATACATTTTCTAGTAAAACTAACAACGATACATGTCTCCAGGCATTATTACCCATTTTGCCTGGGTTGTTTAGGAGTTATGTTTAAATACATTTTTGTTGCTTTTTTCGCATTATCTCAGGATTCTAAGATCATTACTTTCATATTGAGTAAAAAACTAGTTTTTGTTTTTGAAAACCTTACAAACTCACATTAATACATTATTACAGGGATTTTTAGATATGACACATGTTTGGTTTTGGAGTTATGTTTATATAACTTTCATATTTAGTATGACTGTTATACTGTCATATTGAATAAAAAAAAACTGGCTTGTGTCTTTGCAAACTTTACAAAAGATCATTTTTCCAGTAAAACTAAAAAAGATACATGTTTCCAGGCATACATTATTACAGTCATTTTGCATATGTTGTTTAGGAGTAATGTTTAAATACATTTGTATTGCTTTTTTCGCATTATCTCAGGATTTTAAGAACATTACAGTCATATTGGGTAAAAAAAACTACTTTTTGTGTTTGCAAGATTTAAAAAAGCATGTGTTTCGAGTAAAACGGCCAAGGATGCATTATTTCAGGCATTATTAGCCATTTTTCATGTGTGGTTTGAGTTAAGGTTAAATAACTGTCATATACTGTCAGTTATGACATAGTAAGTAAAACCTACTTTATGTATTTGCAAACCTTACAAAATCATTTAAATCTAGTAAAACTCACATGGATTCAATATTACAGACATTTTTAGACATTTTGTTTGTTTGGTTTAGGAATTATGTTGGAATTATTTTTATTAATTTGTTCGTATTTTCTCAGAATTTTAGAACATTACTGTCATATTGAGTAAAAAACTAATTTTTGTGTTTGCAAGCCTTAAAAAAGCATATGTTTCGAGTAAAACTTACAAGAATGCATTATTTCAGGCATTGTTAGTCATTTTTCATGTGTAGTTTAAGAGTTATGTTTAAATAACTGTCATATTGAGTGTGGCAGTTATACTGTCATATTGAGTAAAAAAAAACTAACCTGTCTTTGCAAACCTTACAAAAGAAAATGTTTCTAGTAACACTCACAAAGATAATTTTTTTCACGCATTATTAGACATGTTTCATGTGTGGTTAGGAGTTATAAATAAATAATTGTCATATTGAGTGTTACAGTTTTAATGTCATTATGTGTAAAACCTAATTTTTGTATTTGCAAACCTTACAAAAACAATTGATTCTAGTAAAACTTATATAGATTCAATATTACAGGCATTTTTAGACATTTTACATGTTTGGTTTAAAATTTGTGTTTGAATACATTTGTATTGCTTTTTTCGCATATCTCAGGATTCTAAGAACATTACTTTCATATTAGGTAAAAAACTACTTTTTGTTTTTGCAAACCTTACAAACTCACATAAATACATTATTACAGGCATTTTTATACATGACACATGTTTGGTTTTGGAGTTATGTTTATATAACTTTCATATTTAGTATGACTGTTATACTGTCATATTGAATAAAAAAAAACTAGCTTGTGTCTTTGATATCTTTACAAAAGATAATTTTTTTAAACTAACAACGTTACATGTCTCCCTAGGCATTATTAGCCATTTTGCATGTGTTGTTTAGGAGTTAGGTTTAAATACATTTTTATTGCTTTTTTCCCATTATCTCAGGGTTCTAAGAACGTTACAGTCAAGTAAAAAACTACTTTCTGTGTTTGCAAAATGTAAAACTCAGTAAAACTCCCAATGATTCATTATTTCAGGCATTATTAGCCATTTTTTTGAGTAGTTTATGAGTTATGTTTAAATAACTGTCATATTCAGTGTGATTTTGTCATTGTGAGTAAAACCTAATTTTTGTATTTGCAAACCTTACAAAAACAACCGTTTCTAGGAAAACTCACATTGATACAATATTACAGGCATGTTTGGACATATTGCATGTTTGGTTTTGGAGTTATATTTATATAACCTGCTTTCTGAGCCGCCACCTTTGTGGTTTGCGTGTCCCACTGATCCAGGAACCTCTATGGTCTCCCAAGACAAACAGGTCCTAGGTGAGGGATCAGACAAAGAGCAGCTCAAAGACCTTTATTAAAAGTACAATTGAGGACCTAGATTTTTTCTCGCCCGGACGCAGGTCACCGTGGCTCCCCTGTGGAGCCAGGCCCAGAGGTGTGGCACGATGGCGATTGACGGGCCAGTCCCCATGGGGCCCAGCCGTGCTCAGCTCGAAGAGGCAACATGGATCCCCCCTCCAGGGCTCACCACTCATGGGCTGGGTCATAGAGGGTGCAGTGTGAGCTGGGCGGCAGCCGAAGGCAGGGCACTTGGTGGTCCGATTATCGGCTACATAAGCTCGCTCTTGGGACATGGAACGTCACCTCGCTGGGAGGGAAGGAGCCTGAGCTGGTGCATGAGGTGGAGACGTTCCCGGCTAGATATAGTTGGACTCACAGCAAGGGCTCTGGAACCTGTTCTCTCAGAGGGGCTGGACTGAGCTGAACTTTCATTACTTGCAACGCCAGAGTGGAAGAGATTCCACACTGGCGTTGCATCTAATGAGAGGCTGGGGTGGCAATTCTTGTTGCCCCCCGGCTCAAAGCCTGCACGTTGGACTTTAAACCCAATAGACGAGATGGTAGCTTCCTGCAGCCTTCGGGTTGGGTGACGGGTCCTGATTGTTGTTTGTGTTTACACACCAAACAGCAGCTCAGAGTACCAACTCTTTTTGGATTCCCTTGAGGGAGTACTGGAGAGTGCTCCCTCGGGTGATTCCCTTGTTCTGCTGGTGGACTTCAACGCTATGTTGGCAACGACAGTGAAACCTGGAGAGTCGTGATTGGGAAAAATGGCCACCCGGATCTGAACCCAAGTGGTGCTTTGTTATTGGACTTTTGTGCTTGTCACGGATTGTCCATAACAAACACAATGTTCAAACATAAGGGTGTCCATATGTGCACTTGGCACAAGGACACCCTCGGCCGCATGATTGACTTTGTAGTTGTGTCATGGGATTTGCGGCCTCATGTTTTGGACACTCGGTGAAGAGAGGGGCAGAGCTTTCTACCAACCACCACCTGGTGGTGAGCTGGCTCCGATGGTAGGGGAGGATGCCGGTCAGACCTGGCAGGCCCAAACGCATTGTAAGGGTCTGCTGGGAACACCTAGCAGAGTCTCCTGAAGAACTTTGAACATGTCCGGAAGAACTTTGAACATGTCACGAGGGAGGTGCTGGACATTGAGTCTGAGTGGACCATGTTCCGTTCCTCTCTTGTGAGCCAGCTGATTGAAGCTGTGGCCGCAAGGTGTTTGGTGCCTGTCGTGGCGGTAATCCACCAGAAGTGAGGGATGCTGTCAAGCTGAAGAAAGAGCCACCGGGTCCTTTTGGCTCATGGGACTCCAGAGGCAGTGGGCATACCGACAGGCCAAGCGAGACCTCCTCAGTCCCACCAACACGTCTTCCTATGAGGAAACAGTGCCTGGGAAGTCTGTGGTGGGCTCTCCTATTTCTGGGGCTGAGGTTGCCAAGGTAGTTAAAAAGCTCCTCGGTGGCAAGGCCCCGGGGATATGAGCTCCGTCCGGAGTTCCTTAAGGCTCTGGATGCTGTGGGGCAGTCTTGGTTGACAAGACTCTGCAACATTGCGTCTACATCGGGGGCGGTACCTCTGGATTGGCAGACCGGGGTGGTGGTACCTCTCTTTAAGAAGGGGAACCGGAGGGTGTGTTCCAAATATCGTAGATCACACTCCTCAGCCTTCCCGGTAAGGTCTATTCATGTGTAATGGAGAGGAGGAACCTCGGATCCAGGACGAACAGTGTGGTTTTCGTCCTGGTCGTGGAACGGTAGACCAGCTCTATACTCTCGGCAGGGTCCTTGAGTGTGCATGGGAGTTTGCCCAACCAGTCTACATAAGTTTTGTGGACTTGGAGAAGACATTCGACCTTGGTCCCCGGTAAATCCTGTGGGGAGTGCTCAGACAGTATGGAGTATCGGCATGTCTGATTGTGGCGGGTGTCTCCCTGTATGATCAAGCGACTGGGATGAGAATCAGTACCTCCAAGTCCGAGTCCATGGTTCTCGCCCGGGAAAGGGTGGAGTGCCATCTCGAGGTTGGGAAAGAGATCTTGCCCCAAGTGAAGGAGTTCAAGTACCTAGGGGTCTTGTTCACGAGTGAGGATAGAGTGGATTTTGAGATCTACAGGCGGATCGGTGCGGCGTCTTCAGTAATGAGGACGCTATATCGATCCGTTGTGGTGAAGAAGGAGCTGAGCCAGAAGGAAAAGCTTTCAATTTACCGGTCGATCAACGTTCCCATCCTCACCTATGGTCATGAGCTTTGGGTTATGACCGAAAGGACAAGGTCACGGGTACAAGCGGCCGAAATGAGTTTCCTCCGCCGGGTGGTGGGTCTCTCCCTTAGAGATAGGGTGAGAAGCTCTGTCATCTGGGAGGAACTCAGTGTAAAGCCGCTGCTCCTCCACATTGAGAGGAGCCAGATGAGATGGTTCGGGCATCTGCTCAGGATGCCACCCGAACGCCTCCCTAGGTCCGAACGGCAGGAGGCCATGGGGAAGACCTAGGATACATTGGAAAGACTATGGCCTGGGAACGCCTCGGGATCCCCCGAGAAGAGCTGGACGAAGTGGCTGGGGAGAGGGAAGTCTGGGCTTTCTGCTTAGGCTGCTGCCCCCGCAACCCGACCTCGGATAAGCGGAAGAAAATGGATGGATTTAGTATGACAGTTATACTTTCATATTGAGTGTGACAGTATACTGTCATAAAACCCAATTTTTGTATTTGCAAACCTGATTCTAGTAAAACTCACATCTATACAATATTACAGGCAATTTTGGACATAATGCACGTTTGGTTTTGGAGTTATGTTTATATAACTTTAATATATAGTATGACATCTATACTGTTATAATGAGTAAAAAAACTAACTTGTGTCAGTCATAAAACTCAATTTTTGTATTTGCAAACCTTACAAAAACAAATGATTCTAGTAAAACTCACATGGATTCAATATTACAGGCATTTTTAGACATTTTGCATGTTTGGTTTAGGAATCATGTTGGAATACATTTGTATTGCTTTTTTTCACATTATCTCAGCATTTTAAGAACTTACTGTCATATTGGGTAAAAAAAAACTTTTTGTGTTTGCAAGCCTTAAAAAAACAACCGATTCTAGTAAAACTCACATTGATACAATATTACAGGCATGTTTAGACATCTTGCATGTTTGGTTTTGGAGTTATGTTTATTAACCTGCTTTCTGAGCCGCCACCTTTGTGGTTTGCGTGTCCCACTGATCCTAGGAGCTATGTTGTCCGGGGGCTTCTATGCCCCCTGGTAGGGTCCCCCAAGACAAACAGGTCCTAGATGAGGAATCAGACAAAGAGCAGCTCAAAGACCTTTATGAAAAGTACAAATCGAGGACCTAGATATTTTCTCGCCCGGACGCGGGTCACCGTGGCTCCCCTGTGGAGCCAGGCCCAGAGGTGGGGCACGATGGCGAGCGACTGGTGCCCATGGGGCCCAGCTCGAAGAGGCAACGTGGGTCCCCCCTGCAATAGGCTCACCACTCATGGGCTGGGTCATAGAGGTCGGGTGCAGTGTTAGCTGGGCGGAAGCCGAAGGCAGGGCACTTGGCGGTCCGATTATCGGCTACATAAGCTCGCTCTTGGGACGTGGAACGTCACCTCGCGAGGTGGAGAAGTTCCCGGCTAGATAAAGCTGGACTCACTTCGACGCACAGCAAGGGCTCTGGAACCTGTTCTCTCAAGAGGGGTTGGACTCTCTTCCACTCTGGCGTTGCAAGTAATGAGAGGCTGGGTTGGCAATTCTTGTTGCCCCCCGGCTCAAAAGTTGGACTTAACCCAGAAGACGAGATGGTAACTTCCCTCCACTTTCGGGTTGGGTGACGGGTCCTGACTGTTTTTGGTGTTTACGCACCAAACAGCAGCTCAGTGTACCCACTCTTTTTGGATTCCCTTGAGAGTGCTCCCTCGGGTGATTCCTTTGTTCTAATGGGGGTCTTCAACGCTCATGTTGGCAACGACTTTGAAACCTGGAGAGTCGTGATTGGGAAAAATGGCCACCCGGATCTGAACCCAAGTGGTGCTTTATTATTGGACTTTTGTGCTCGTCACGGATTGTCCATAACAAACACAATGTTCAAACATAAGGGTGTCCATATGTGCACTTGGCACCAGGACACCCTCGGCCGCAGTTCCATTATTGACTTTGTAGTTGTGTCATGGGATTTGCGGCCTCATGTTTTGGACACTCGGGTGAAGAGAGGGGCGAGCTTTCTACCGATCACCACCTGGTGAGCTGGCTCCGATGGTGGGGTAGGATCCCGGACAGACCTGGCAGGCCCAAACGCATTGTGAGAGTCTTTTGGGAATGCCTAGCAGTCTCCTGTCAGAGAGAGTTTCTTTTTCTACCTCCGGAGGAACTTTGAACATGTCACAAAGGAGGTGCTGGACATTGAGTCTGAATGGATCATGTTCCGTGCCTCTCTTGTCAAGCCAGCTGATTGGAGCTGTGGCCGCAAGGTGTTTGGTGCCTGTCGTGGCGGTAATCCTAGAACCCGCTGGTGGCCACCAGCAGTGCGGGATGCCGTCAAGCTGAAGAAAGAGCTTATCTGGTCCTTTTGGCTCATGGGACTCCAGAGGCAGCGGGCATACCGACAGGCCAAGCAGTGCCTGGGGAATCTGTGGTGGGCTCTCCTATTTCTGGGGCTGAGGTTGCCAAGGTAGTTAAAAAGCTCCTCGGTGGCAAGGCCGCGGGGGTGGATGAGCTCCGTCCGGAGTTCCTTAAGGCTCTGGATGCTGTGGGGCTGTTTTAGTTGACAAGACTCTGCAACATCGCATGGACATCAGGGGCGGTACCTCTGGATTGGCAGACCGGGGTGGTGGTTCCTCTCTTTAAGAAGGGGAACCGGAGGGTGTGTTCCAACTATCGTAGATCACACTCCTCAGCCTTCCCGGTAAGGTCTATTCATGTGTACTGGAGAGGAGGAACCTCGGATCCAGGACGAACAGTGTGGTTTTCGTCCTGGTCGTGGAACGGTAGACCAGCTCTATACTCTCGGCAGGGTCCTTGAGTGTGCATGGGAGTTTGTCCAACCAGTCTACATGTGCTTTGTGGACTTGGAGAAGACATTCGACCGTGGCCACCCCGGGAAGTCCTGTGGGGAGTGCTCAGAGAGTATGGGGTATCGGCATGTCTGATTGTGGCGGGTCGCTCCCTGTATGATCAGTGTCAGAGCTCGGTCCGCATTGCCAGCAGTAAGTCGGACCCCTTTCCAGTGAGGGTTGGACCGGAGTCCAACCCTCGTGTTGGCTGCCCTTAGTCACCAAATGTGTTCATAAATTTTATGGACAGAATTTCTAGGCGCAGTCATGGCGTTGAGGGGATCCGGTTTGGTGGCTGCAGGATTAGGTCTCTCCTTTTTGCAGATGATGTGGTCCTTATGGCTTTAACTGGCCAGGATCTTCAGCTCTCATTGGATTGGTTCGCAGCCGAGTGTGAACCGACTGGGATGAGAATCAGCACCTCCAAGTCCGAGGTTCTCGCCCGGGAAAGGGTGGAGTGCCATTTCGAGGTTGGGCAGGAGATCTTGCCCCAAGTGGATGAGTTCAAGTACCTGGAGTCTTGTTCATGAGTGAGGGAAGAGTGGATCGTGAGATGCACAGGCTGGCGGCCGAAATGAGTTTTCTCCGCTGGGTGGCGGGTCTCTCCCTTACTGTAAGAATTTTCACCGTTTAATTACAGTAACCTACTGGCAGCTAATGGTTCCAGTATAAAACTGTTTTTCTACAGCACACATACTGTGATTTATCACTACAGTTTATTACTGTAAAAAGTATCACAGTACTGTGCTGTATCAAATATACGCTTCACAGCATAATACTGTCATCTGTTTAGCGGCATTACACTGTTATTTTAGTGTATCTACTGTAATATCCATTAACAGTTAATTACAGTAAAATAATTGTAAGCACTATAGACTGAGCTTTACAGTATAATGCCACTAGAAGTTAATGAGTTGAACTTTTAATTTTTCAAAATCAAAACCCCTGCAATCTGCTGGCATAAAAATGACTGGAGAAATGGCCTTGCAAGATTATGTTTTTATTAACCAATTATTTTAAAGTGCATCAAATACATTCAATGTACATTTAGTGCATTCTTCTTATTTTCAGTAAAGCATTTTAAAATTTATAACATGTCCACTTAATTTCTAACTGGAGACAAAACACTGAACACGAGTCCAGTGTTTAGTTGTCGGCTACATAAAGCCCCACTCAAAGTCTGTGAGATGTTTTATAAGGGTGGCTACGTGAGGATTTACAGTTGCTGCCTTTTTCTGGACCAGCTTCCCGGTCTTCTTGGACACCACCTTTCCCTGGCTAGCCTTTGTTCCCCTCTCAGGGTTAACGCCAATGAATCGCCTAAAAAAGAGAGAAAGCATATTAGATATTCTGTTGTGATTGAAGATTACTTGTAGTCGATACAGAACCCCCCTCACATTGTTATTTAGGAATATGCACTGCACAAATATTAATATCAATTTTAGGATATATGTGAGCCTATACCATAACCACAGCTGTAGATGAGTGAATGCTCTAAAACCCATTAAGACAAATTCAGAGAGGAAGACAATGCTAAAGCCTCCCCAACCCCTCTCTCTATTCATGTTTTCTCTCCATCTACGGGACCGTGTATTTACGCTGATGTTTCCTGCTTTCACCCATTTAACATATCGTTACCTGCTCATTACCTATCTTCTCTGCATCCTGGGGTCACACTGGTGCTTCTTGCCTTTACCCATTCAACATATCTTTACCTGCACATTACCTACCTTCTCTGCATAGTGTGGTCACGCTGGTGCTTTCTACCTTTACCCATTCAACATATCTTTACCTGCACATTACCTACCTTCTCTATATCCTGGAGTCAAGCTGGTGTTTCCTGCCTTTACTCATTCAACATATCTTTACCTGCACATTACCTACCTTCTCTGTATCCTGGCGTCTAGCTGGTGTTTCCTGCCTTCACCCATTCAACATATCTTTACCTGCACATTACCTACCTTCCCTGCATCCTTGGGTCACACTGGTGCTTCTTTCTTTCACCATACAACATATCTTCACCTGCACATACCTACCTTGTCTGCATGGCCTCGACCACACCTGCGCTTCCTTCTTTCACCCATTCAACATACCTTCACCCGCACATTACCTACCTTCCCTGCATAGTGGGGTCACACTGGTGCTTCCTTCCTTTACCCATTCAACATATCTTCACCCGCACATTACCTACTTGCTCAGCATTCTCGGGTCAAGCTGGTGCTTCCTGCCATCATCCAGTCAACATGTCTTTACCTGCAAATTATCTACTTTTTCTGCATCCTGGGGTCAAACAGGTGCTTCCTTCTTTGACCCAGTCAACATATCTTTACCTGCACATTACCTACCTTCTCTGTATCCTAGAGTCAAACTGGTGCTTCGGTCCCTGATAAGAAGGTCCACAAAGGAACAGAAGAGTCATTGATTTAAGGCACACAATTGGGGAAATGACAAGTCAAATTCCTGAACAGAGGTGAGAAATATAAAATAAAATATCCTAACAGTATTTTAACAGTATCAAGAGGATTTACCTTTGAACAAATTCCAATGTCCGAGGACCTTCCTCTTGGTATTCCAAGTTGAACACATAGTATGTGGCAAGAAGGGCAGCAAGCCCTGAGATTAAGTTAGGTTGGACGCCTTTGCCGATGACATCACCTTCCATGCTGATCATCCAACGTTTTATTGTGACTTTGTCACCAGCAACTGGTACAGTCAAGAAATGCAGTTTATGTTCCTAAACAGTATCCAATATGGGTAGCATTTTAAAAGTATTTGGAATGGCCACCTCACTCGCTCTCTCTTTCCTCTGTTTACATCTAGTCTCCTAAGGCAGTGGTTCTCAAATGGGGGTACGCGTACTCCTGGGGGTACTTGAAGGTATGCCAAGGGGTACGTGAGATTTTTTTTAAATATTCTAAAAATAGCAACAATTCAAAAATCCTTTATAAATATATTTATTGAATAATACTTCGACAAAATATGAATGTAAGTTCATAAACTGAACAACTAATCAAGTAGGCTATTCCATTCATTACCATAAAGCCAGAGTTTCCCCCATGCCATGATGGTTTGACCCTACCTGGCGGTGCCACACGGCACCAACTGTCAATCAACTATCCATGTAGAAAACAATGGAGGCTTGGTTAAAGCGTAGTGGACATGCTCCATAAATATTGATGTTAAAGATTTCTTTTTTTGTGAAGAAATGTTGAGAATGAAGTTCATGAATCCAGATGGATCTCTATTACAATCCCCAAAGAGGGCACTTTAAGTTGATTACTTCTATGTGTAAAAATCTTTATTTATAATTGAATCACTTGGTTATTTTTCAACAAGTTTTTAGTTATTTTTATATGTTTTTTTCCAAATAGTTCAAGAAAGACCACAACAAATGAGCAATATTTTGCACTGTTATACAATTTAATAAATCAGAAACTGATGACATAGTGCTGTATTTTACTTCTTTATCTCTTTTTTTCAACCAAAAATGCGTTGCTCTGATTAGGGGGTACTTGAATTTAAAAAATGTTCACAGGGGTACATCACTGAAAAAAGGTTGAGAACCACTGTCCTAAGGCAGTGGTTCTCAACCTTTTTTCAGTGCTGTGAACATTTTTTAATGCAAGTAGACCTCCATGTCTTCATAACAGGAATATCCTGAATCCTCAAGTTGCATATCACAATAGTCATCATCAGTGTTAATAACACAAGAGCTGCTTGGATTTGCTGTTGAGCAAGTCAAACTTCGTTCAGTGTAGCCGTAGTGCTTCCTTGACACGTGCGATGTGAAAGTAGACTTAACTGTAAATCTTTTTTCACATTGACTGAAGGGGCACGTAACTGTCCTACCTTCGGTAATATGACTTTTCAAATGCAGGAGAAAGGCCCGTATATCATCGCACTTCGCGCTACATGAGACAATATTACAAGGTAAACCTTCTGCGCTATACATATCAGTCCTACTCTTGCCATATTTATGACGACGGCTGTGAGTTTTGAAGGCTGAGAAGTTGGAAAAAACTCTTGTGCATTTAGGGAAAGCACACTTAAACGATGCATTAGGCATACAACTATGACTTCGCATGTGTCTAACATACGCAAATGCATTGCTGCAAGTCGTAGCACATATGTTGCAAGTTATCATCTTTTATGATGACTATGACAAAAAAGAAGAAAACTTAGCTAGCTAGCATGCGGCGGTACATGCGCGTGGTCAACGATAGTGTCTGTGATGCTGACTGTGACGCTATGTCATTTCGGACTTTATAAATATATATATAAAGTAATTCAAACAGAAAATGACACATCAAGGTACAAGTGACTCTTACCTTGTTATCAAAAACACACGATGCAGTAGGATGGATTTAGCAGGGTCGGCCAGGTGAAATGAAGCTCGGTTGGACGAATTGTGGGCGGACCCAAGAAACAAGTCTGAAAAATACTGAATTACACTGTAGGTTTTACAGTAACTTACTGCTGGTCGATATTTTTTGAAAAATGCAACAACATTTCCAGTACTTAACTGCATTTAAGAAGAACATGATAGGTTGATTGGCAACACTAAATTGGCCCTAGTGTGTGAATGTGAGTGTGAATGTTGTCTGTCTATCTGTGTTGGCCCTGCGATGAGGTGGCGACTTGTCCAGGGTGTACCCCGCCTTCCGCCTGATTGTAGCTGAGATAGGCTCCAGCGCCCCCCGCGACCCCGAAGGGAATAAGCGGTAGAAAATGGATGGATGGATGGAGTATATAACTGTAATTTTATTTTTTATTTTTACAGTAATTTTTTACAGTGAAGGTCATGGGTGTCAAACTCTGGCCCGTGGGCCAAATTTGGCCCAACGTGTAATTTGACTTGGCCCTTGAGGCAATATCAAATTAACACTAAAGCTGGACCTTCGATTATACATTGCGGCAGTGCCGCTACTTCTAATACTTGCCAACCCTCCCGGGAGTGACTCCAGCACTCCTCCCGAATTTTTTTTTTTTGTCCAGCTAGTCAAACGAGTGCCAGCCCAGTTTCATGTCAGTGCAGCTTCTGCACCCACACACAATTGAATGCAACGCATACTTCATCAACAGCGATACAGGTTACACTGACGGTAGCCAAATAAAAAACTTTAACACTTTTAGAAATATACGCCACACTGTGAATCCACACCAAACAAGAATGACAAACACATTTCGGGAGAACATCCGCACCGTAACACAACACGAACACAACACAACAAATACCCAGAACCCTTTGTAGCACTAAATCTTCCGAGACGCTACAAGGTGTGTGTGTGTGGGGGGGGGGAGGTTTGGTGGTAGCGGGGGTGTATTTTGTAGCGTCCCGAAAGAGTTAGTGCTGCAAAACATTCTGGGTATTTGTTCTTTTGTGTTTATGTTGTGTTACGGTGCGGATGTTCTCCCGAAAAGTGTTTTTTATTTTTGTTTGGTGTGGGTTCACAGTGTGGCGTATATTTCTAACAGTGTTAAAGTTTTTTATACTGGCACCCTCAGTGTAACCTGTATCGCTGTTGAGGAAGTATGCGTTGCATTCATTTGTGTATGCGTGCTGTAGCTGCACATATCTTGTAACTGGGTCTGAATGATGTTAGAATTGGGTGTACGAGATATGACTGTTGAACATCTTGTTGGATAATGAAAGTTGCCTCAGCTCAAAGCCTGAGCCCCGACATTAAAGAACTAGCATCTAAAAAAAGATGCCAGGTATCTGGCTTGGGCACATCCAATTAGATCAGTGTGTTGCAAACTGAGCAGTTTAAAGTCCTGAATGGTTGTTTTATTCATTGTTATTTTATTTTCAAATTTATTAGCCTGTGGATAATGTTAATGTTGATATTTACCTCAGAAGGCTGCAAATAGAAAAGAGGCATTCAATTTGTATTTAAATTATATTTGATATGCAATTGATATTTTTTAATTATTATTATTATTATTTGAAACTCCATTTTGCATGTCACTATAAAGTTATATAAGCCTTGCTTGTTCAATATTCAATGCAAAACGTGTTTGGGTCCCTATTAAAAGGTTAATTTGTTCAACCTTGGCCCGCGGCTTTGTTCAGTTTTAAACTTTGGCCCACTCTGTATTTGAGTTTGACACCCCTGGTGAAGGTGAAGCTCTGTCATCCTGGAGGCCACGGGGAAGACCAAGGACACATTGGGAACACTATGTCTCCCGGCTGGCCTGGGAACGCCTCGGGATCCCCTGAGAAAAGGTCCTAGGTGAGGGATCAGACAAAGAGCAGCTCAAAGACCTTTATGAAAAGTACAAATCGAGGACCTAGATTTTTTCTCCCCCAGGCGCAGGTCACCGTGGCTCCCCTGTGGAGCCAGGCGCAGAGGTGGGGCACGATGGCGAGCGACTGGTGGCCGGGCCTGTCTCCATGGGGCCCTGCCGGGCTCATTTCGAAGAGGCAACGTGGGTCAACCCTCCAATGGGCTCACCACTCATGGGCCCATTGAGGTCATAGAGGTCGGATGCAGTGTGAACTGGGCGGCAGCCGAAGGCAGGGCACTTGGCAGTCCGATTATCGGCTACATAAGCTCGCTCTTGGGACGTGGAACGTCACCTCGCTGGGAGGGAAAGAGCCTGAGCTGGTGCGCGAGGTGAAGAAGTTCCGGCTAGATATAGTTGGACTCACTTCGACGCACAGCAAGGGCTCTGGAACCTGTTCTCTCAAGAGGGGCTGGACTCTCTTCCACTCTGGCGTTGCAAGCAATGAGAGGCTGGGGTGGCAATTGTTGTTGCTCAAAGCCTGCACGTTGGACTTTAACCCAGTAGACGAGATGGTAGCTTCCCTCCGCCTTCGGGTTGGGTGACGGGTCCTGACTGTTGTTTGTGTTTACGCACCAAACAGCAGCTCAGAGTACCCACTCTTTTTGGATTCCCTTGAGGGAGTACTGGAGAGTGCTCCCTCGGGTGATTCCCTTGTTCTGTTGGGGGACTTCAATGCTCATGTTGGCAAGGACAGTGAAACCTGGAGAGTCGTGATTGGGAAAAATGGCCACCCGGATCTGAACCCAAGTGGTGCTTTGTTATTGGACTTCTGTGCTCGTCACGGATTGTCCATAACAAACACAATGTTCAAACATAAGGAAGAACTTTAAACATGTCACGAGGGAGGTGCTGGACATTGAGTCTGAGTGGACCATGTTCCGTGCCTCTCTTGTCGAGCCTGCTGATTGGAGCTGTGGCCGCAAGGTGTTTGGTGCCTGCCGTGGCGGTAATCCTAGAACTCGCTGGTGGCCACCAGCAGGGAGGGATGCCGTCAAGCTGAAGAAAGAGCCTATCGGGTCCTTTTGGCTCATGGGACTCCAGAGGCAGCGGGCATACCGACAGGCCAAGCAGTGCCTGGGGAATTTGTGGTGGACTCTCCTATTTCTGGGGCTTAGGTTGCCTAGGTAGTTAAAAAGCTCCTCTGTGGCAAGGCCCCGGTGGTGGATGAGTTCCTTAAGGCTCTGGATACTGTGGGGCTGTCTTGGTTGACAAGACTCTGCAACATCGCGTGAACATTGGGGGTGGTACCTCTGGATTGGCAGACCGGGGTGGTGGTTCCTCTCTTTAAGAAAGGGAACCGGAGGGTGTGTTCCAACTATCGTGAAACACACTCCTCAGCCTTCCCGGTAAGGTCTATTCATGTGTACTGGAGAGGAGGAAACTCGGATCCAGGACGAACAGTGTGGTTTTCGTCCTGGTCGTGGAACGGTAGACCAGGTCTATACTCTCGGCAGGGTCCTTGAGTGTGAAGCGACTGGGATGAGAATCAGCACCTCCAAGTCCAAGTCCATGGTTCTCGCGCAGGAAAGGGTCGAGTGCCATCTCCAGGTTGGGGAGGAGATCTTGCCCCAAATGGAGGAGTTCAAGTACCTAGGAGTCTTGTTCACGAGTGAGGATAGAGTGGATCGAGAGATCCACAGGCGGTTTGGTGCGGCGTCTTCAGTATTGAGGACGCTATATCGATCCGTTGTGGTGAAGAAGGAGCTGAGCCAGAAGGAAAAGCTCTCAATTTACCGTCGATCTACGTTCCCAGCTTTGGGTTATGACCGAAAGGACAAGCGGCCGAAATGCGTTTCCTCTGCCGGGTGGTGGGTCTCTACCTTAGAGACAGGGTGAGAAGCTCTGTCATCCGGGACGAACTCAAAGTAAAGCCGCTGCTCCTCCACATTGAGAGGAGCCATGAGGTGGTTCGGGCATCTGCTCAGGATGCCACCCGAACGCCTCTAGGGA
This sequence comes from Entelurus aequoreus, assembly GCF_033978785.1. Lineage (NCBI taxonomy): Eukaryota > Metazoa > Chordata > Actinopteri > Syngnathiformes > Syngnathidae > Entelurus > Entelurus aequoreus. Next base: position 9,038 of record NW_026908010.1, on the reverse strand, counting down.
GGTGTGGCAGGAGGCCACGGGGAAGACCTAGGACACATTGGAAAGACTATGTCCCCGGCTGGCCTTGGAACGCCTCGGAATACCCCGAGAAGAGCTGGACGAAGTGGCTGGGGAGAGGGAAGTCTGGGATTTTCTGCTCAGGCTGCTGCCCCCGCAACCCGACCTCGGATAAGCGGAAGAAAATGGATGGATTTAGAATGACAGTTATACTGTCAGATTGAGTACAACAACTAACTAAACCTTACACAATATAATGTTTCTAGTAAAACTCACAAAGATACATATCTCCAGGCATTATTAGCCATTTTGCATGTGTGGTTTAGGAGTTATGTTTAAATAAATAACTGTCAGATTGAGTGTGACAGTAAACTGTCATAGTGAGTAAAACCCTTATTTTGTATTTGCAAACCTTACAAAAACAACTAAATCTAGTTAAACTCACACAGATACAATATTACAGGCATTTTTAGACACAATGCATGTTTGGTTTTAGAGTTATGTTTATATAACTTTCATATTTAGTATGACAGTTATACTGTCATATTGAATAAAAACAACAACTAACTTGTGTCTTTGCAAACCTTACAAAATACCATTTTTCTAGTAAAACTAACTAGGATACATGCTCCAGGCATTATTAGGTATTTTGCATGTGTTGTTTGAGTTATGTTTAAATAACTGTCATATTGAGTGTGACAGTATACTGTCATAAAACCCAATTTTTGTATTTGCAACCCTGATTCTAGTAAAACTCACATATATACAATATTACAGGCAGTTTTGGACATAATGGTTTGGTTTTGGAGTTATGTTTATATAACTTTCATATATAGTATGACAGCTAAACTGTTATATTGAGTAAAAAAACTAACTTGTGTTTGTCATAAAACCCAATTTTTGTATTAGCAAACCATACAACTGATTCAAATAAAACTCACATGGATTCAATATTACAGGCATTTTCAGACATTTTGCATGTTTGGTTTAGGAATTATGTTGTAATACATAATACAATACAAATATTTTTTGTGTTTGCAAGCCTTAAAAAAAGCATATGTTTCCAGTGAAACTCCCAAAGATGCATTATTTCAGGCATTATTAGCCATTTTTCAGGTGTGGTTTAGGAGTTATGTTTAAATAACTGTCATATTGATGTGGCGTCTTTGCAAACCTTACAAAAGAAAATGTTTCTAGCAACACTCACAAAAATAATTTTTTTCACGCTATTAGACATGTTTCATGTGTATTTAGGAGTTATAATTAAATAACGTTCATATTGAGTGTTAAAGTTATAATGTCATTATGTGTAAAACCTAATTTTTGTATTTGCAAACCTTACAAAAACAATTGATTCTAGTAAAACTTACATAAATTCAATATTACAGGCATTTTTAGACAATTCACATGTTTGGTTTAAAAATTGTGTTTGAATACATTTGTATTGCTTTTTTCGCATTATCTCAGGATTCTAAGATCATTACTTTCATATTGAGTAAAACACTACTTTTTGTTTTTGCGAACCTTACAAACCCACATGAATACATTATTATAAGCAATTTTAGACATGACACACGTTTGGTTCTGGAATTATGTTTATATAACTTTTATATTTAGTATGACTGTTATACTGTCTTATTGAATAAAAACAACTAGCTTGTGTCTTTGCAAACTTTACAAAATATACATTTCCTAGTAAAACTAACAAAGATACAAGTCTCCAGGCATTATTACCCATTTTGCCTGGGTTGTTTAGGAGTTATGTTTGAATACACTTTCATTGCTTTTTTCGCTTTATCTCAGGATTCTAAGATCATTACTTTCATATTGAGTAAAAAACTACTTTTTGTTTTTGCAAACCTTACAAACTCACATAAATACATTATTACAGGCATTTTTAGACATGACACATGTTTGGTTTTGGAGTTATGTTTATATAACTTTCATATTTAGTATGACCGTTATACTGTCATATTGAATAAAAAAAAACTAGCTTGTGTCTTTGCAAACTTTACAAAAGATCATTTTTCTAGTAAAACTAACAAAGATACATGTCTCCAGGCATTATTACCCATTTTGCATGGGTTGTTTAGGAATTATGTTTAAATACATTTTTATTGCTTTTTTTGCATTATCTCAGGATTTTAAGATCATTACTTTCATATTGAGTAAAAAACTAATTTTTGTTTTTGCAAACCTTACAAACTCACATTAATACATTAATACAGGCATTTTTAGACATGACACATGTTTGGTTTTGGAGTTATGTTTATATAACTTTCATATTTAGTATGATTGTTATACTGTCATATTGAATAAAAAAAACTAGCTTGTGTCTTTGCAAACATTACAAAAGATCATTTTTCTAGTAAAACTAACAAAGATACATGTCTCCAGGCATTATTACCCATTTTGCATGGGTTGTTTAGGAATTATGTTTAAATACATTTTTATTGCTTTTTTCGCATTATCTCAGGATTCTAAAATCCTTACTTTCATATTGAGGAAAAAACTACTCTTTGTTTTTGCAAACCTTACAAACTCACATAAATACATTATTACAGGCATTTTTAGACATGACACATGTTTGGTTTTGGAGTTATGTTTATATAACTTTCATATTTAGTATGATTGTTATACTGTCATATTGAATAAAAAAAACTAGCTTGTGTCTTTGCAAACATTACAAAAGATCATTATTCTAGTAAAACTAACAAAGATACATGTCTCCAGGCATTATTACCCATTTTGCATGGGTTGTTTAGGAATTATGTTTAAATACATTTTTATTGCTTTTTTCGCATTATCTCAGGATTCTAAAATCCTTACTTTCATATTGAGGAAAAAACTACTTTTTGTTTTTGCAAACCTTACAAACTCACATAAATACATTATTACAGGCAATTTTAGACATGACACACGTTTGGTTCTGGAGTTATGTTTATATAACTTTCATATTTAGTATGACTGTTATGCTGTCTTATTGAATAAAAACAACTAGCTTCTGTCTTTGCAAACTTTACAAAATATACATTTCCTAGTAAAACTAACAAAGATACATGTCTCCAGGCATTATTACCCATTTTGCCTGGGTTGTTTAGGAGTTATGTTTAAATACATTTTTATTGCTTTTTTCGCATTATCTCAGGATTCCAAGATCATTACTTTCATATTGACTAAAAAACTACTTTTTGTTTTTGCAAACCTTACAAACTCACATAAATACATTATTACAGACATTTTTAGACATGACACATGTTTGGTTTTGGAGTTATGTTTATATAACTTTTATATTTAGTATGACTGTTATACAGTCCTATTGAATAAAAAAAACTAGCTTGTGTCTTTGCAAACTTTACAAAAGATCATTTTTCTAGTAAAACTAACAAAGATACATGTCTCCAGGCATTATTACCCATTTTGCATGGGTTGTTTAGGAATTATGTTTAAATACATTTTTATTGCTTTTTTCGCATTATCTCAGGATTCTAAGATCATTACTTTCATATTGAGTAAAAAACTACTTTTTGTTTTTGCAAACCTTACAAACTCACATAAATACATTATTACAGGCATTTTTAGACATGACACATGTTTGGTTTAGGAGTTATGTTTATATAACTTTTATATTTAGTATGACTGTTATACAGTCCTATTGAATAAAAAAACTAGCTTGTGTCTTTGCAAACTTTACAAAATATCATTTTTCTAGTAAAACTAACAAAGATACATGTCTCCAGGCATTATTACCCATTTTGCATGGGTTGTTTAGGAATTATGTTTAAATACATTTTTATTGCTTTTTTCGCATTATCTCAGGATTCTAAAATCCTTACTTTCATATTGAGGAAAAAACTACTCTTTGTTTTTGCAAACCTTACAAACTCACATAAATACATTATTACAGGCATTTTTAGACATGACACATGTTTGGTTTTGGAGTTATGTTTATATAACTTTCATATTTAGTATGATTGTTATACTGTCATATTGAATAAAAAAAACTAGCTTGTGTCTTTGCAAACATTACAAAAGATCATTATTCTAGTAAAACTAACAAAGATACATGTCTCCAGGCATTATTACCCATTTTGCATGGGTTGTTTAGGAATTATGTTTAAATACATTTTTATTGCTTTTTTCGCATTATCTCAGGATTCTAAAATCCTTACTTTCATATTGAGGAAAAAACTACTTTTTGTTTTTGCAAACCTTACAAACTCACATAAATACATTATTACAGGCAATTTTAGACATGACACACGTTTGGTTCTGGAGTTATGTTTATATAACTTTCATATTTAGTATGACTGTTATGCTGTCTTATTGAATAAAAACAACTAGCTTCTGTCTTTGCAAACTTTACAAAATATACATTTCCTAGTAAAACTAACAAAGATACATGTCTCCAGGCATTATTACCCATTTTGCCTGGGTTGTTTAGGAGTTATGTTTAAATACATTTTTATTGCTTTTTTCGCATTATCTCAGGATTCCAAGATCATTACTTTCATATTGACTAAAAAACTACTTTTTGTTTTTGCAAACCTTACAAACTCACATAAATACATTATTACAGACATTTTTAGACATGACACATGTTTGGTTTTGGAGTTATGTTTATATAACTTTTATATTTAGTATGACTGTTATACAGTCCTATTGAATAAAAAAAACTAGCTTGTGTCTTTGCAAACTTTACAAAAGATCATTTTTCTAGTAAAACTAACAAAGATACATGTCTCCAGGCATTATTACCCATTTTGCATGGGTTGTTTAGGAATTATGTTTAAATACATTTTTATTGCTTTTTTCGCATTATCTCAGGATTCTAAGATCATTACTTTCATATTGAGTAAAAAACTACTTTTTGTTTTTGCAAACCTTACAAACTCACATAAATACATTATTACAGGCATTTTTAGACATGACACATGTTTGGTTTAGGAGTTATGTTTATATAACTTTTATATTTAGTATGACTGTTATACAGTCCTATTGAATAAAAAAACTAGCTTGTGTCTTTGCAAACTTTACAAAATATCATTTTTCTAGTAAAACTAACAAAGATACATGTCTCCAGGCATTATTACCCATTTTGCATGGGTTGTTTAGGAATTATGTTTAAATACATTTTTATTGCTTTTTTCGCATTATCTCAGGATTCTAAGATCATTACTTTCATATTGAGTAAAAAACTACTTTTTGTTTTTGCAAACCTTACAAACTCACATAAATACATTATTACAGGCATTTTTAGACATGACACATGTTTGGTTTTGGAGTTATGTTTATATAACTTTCATATTTAGTAGGACTGTTATACTGTCATATTTAATTTTAAAAAACTAGCTTGTGTCTTTGCAAACTTTAAAAAACATCATTTTTCTAGTAAAACTAACAAAGATACATGTCTCCAGGCATTATTACCCATTTTGCCTGGGTTGTTTAGGAGTTATGTTTGAAAACATTTTTATTGCTTTTTTCGCATTATCTCAGGATTCTAAGATCATTACTTTCATATTGAGTAAAAAACTACTTTTTGTTTTTGCAAACCTTACAAACTCACATTAATACATTATTACAGGCATTTTTAGACATGACACATGTTTGGTTTTGGAGTTATGTTTATATAACTTTTATATTTAATATGACTGTTATACTGTCATATTGAATTAAAAAAAACTAGCTTGTGTCTTTGCAAACTTTACAAAATATCATTTTACTAGTAAAACTAACAAAGATACATGTCTCCAGGCATTATTGCCCATTTTGCATGGGGGTTTTAGGAATTATCTTTAAATACATTTTTATTGCTTTTTTCGCATTATTTAGGATTCTAAAATCCTTACTTTCATATTGAGGAAAAAACTACTTTTTGTTTTTGCAAACCTTACAAACTCACATAAATACATTATAACAGATATTTTTAGACATGACACATGTTTGGTTTTGGAGATATGTTTATATAACTTTCATATTTAGTATGATTGTTATACTGTCATATTGAATAAAAAAAAACTAGCTTGTGTCTTTGCAAACATTACAAAAGATCATTTTTCTAGTAAAACTAACAAAGATACATGTCTCCAAGCATTATTACCCATTTTGCATGGGTTGTTTAGGAATTATGTTTAAATACATTTTTATTGCTTTTTTCGCATTATCTCAGGATTCTAAAATCCTTACTTTCATATTGAGGAAAAAACTACTTTTTGTTTTGCAAACCTTACAAACTCACATAAATACATTATTACAGGCATTTTTAGACATAACACATGTTTGGTTTTGGAGTTATGTTTTGATAACTTTCATATTTAGTAGGACTGTTATACTGTCATATTTAATTTTAAAAAACTAGCTTGTGTCTTTGCAAACTTTACAAAAGATCATTTTTCTAGTAAAACTAACAAAGATACATGTCTCCAGGCATTATTACCCATTTTGCATGGGTTGTTTAGGAGTTATGTTTGAATACATTTTTATTGCTTTTTTCGCATTATCTCAGGATTCTAAGATCATTACTTTCATATTGAGTAAAAAACTACTTTCTGTTTTTGCAAACCTTACAAACTCACATAAATACATTATTAAAGGCATTTTTAGACATGACACATGTTTGGTTTTGGAGTTATGTTTATATAACTTTCATATTTAGTAGGACTGTTATACTGTCATATTTAATTTTAAAAAAACTAGCTTGTGTCTTTGCAAACTTTAAAAAACATCATTTTTCTAGTAAAACTAACAAAGATACATGTGTCCAGGCATTATTACCCATTTTGCATGGGTTGTTTAGGAATTATGTCTAAATACATTTTTATTGCTTTTTTCGCATTATCTCAGGATTCTAAGATCATTACTTTCATATTGAGTAAACAACTACTTTTTGTTTTTGCAAACCTTACAAACTCACATAAATACATTATTACAGGCATTTTTAGACATGACACATGTTTGGTTTTGGAGTTATGTTTATATAACTTTCATATTTAGTAGGACTGTTATACTGTCATATTTAATTTTAAAAAACTAGCTTGTGTCTTTGCAAACTTTAAAAAACATCATTTTTCTAGTAAAACTAACAAAGATACATGTGTCCAGGCATTATTACCCATTTTGCATGTGTTGTTTAGGAATTATGTCTAAATACATTTTTATTGCTTTTTTCGCATTATCTCAGGATTCTAAGATCATTACTTTCATATTGAGTAAAAAACTACTTTTTGTTTTTGCAAACCTTACAAACTCACATAAATACATTATTACAGACATTTTTAGACATGACACATGTTTGGTTTTGGAGATATGTTTATATAACTTTCATATTTAGTATGATTGTTATACTGTCATATTGAATAAAAAAAAAACTAGCTTGTGTCTTTGCAAACATTACAAAAGATCATTTTTCTAGTAAAACTAACAAAGATACATGTCTCCAAGCATTATTACCCATTTTGCATGGGTTGTTTAGGAATTATGTCTAAATACATTTTTATTGCTTTTTTCGCATTATCTCAGGATTCTAAAATCCTTACTTTCATATTGAGGAAAAAACTACTTTTTGTTTTGCAAACCTTACAAACTCACATAAATACATTATTACAGGCATTTTTAGACATAACACATGTTTGGTTTTGGAGTTATGTTTTGATAACTTTCATATTTAGTAGGACTGTTATACTGTCATATTTAATTTTAAAAAACTAGCTTGTGTCTTTGCAAACTTTACAAAAGATCATTTTTCTAGTAAAACTAACAAAGATACATGTCTCCAGGCATTATTACCCATTTTGCATGGGTTGTTTAGGAATTATGTTTAAATACATTTTTATTGCTTTTTTTGCATTATCTCAGGATTCTAAGATCATTACTTTCATATTGAGTAAAAAACTACTTTTTGTTTTTGCAAACCTTACAAACTCACATAAATACATTATAACAGGCATTTTTAGACATGACACATGTTTGGTTTTGGAGTTATGTTTATATAACTTTCATATTTAGTAGGACTGTTATACTGTCATATTTAATTTTAAAAAACTAGCTTGTGTCTTTGCAAACTTTAAAAAACATCATTTTTCTAGTAAAACTGACAAAGATACATGTGTCCAGGCATTATTACCCATTTTGCATGGGTTGTTTAGGAATTATGTCTAAATACATTTTTATTGCTTTTTTCGCATTATCTCAGGATTCTAAGATCATTACTTTCATATTGAGTAAAAAACTACTTTTTGTTTTTGCAAACCTTACAAACTCATATAAATACATTATTACAGACATTTTTAGACATGACACATGTTTGGTTTTGGAGTTATGTTAATATAACTTTTATATTTAGTATGACTGTTATACAGTCATATTGAATAAAAAAAAAATTACCTTGTGTCTTTGCAAACTTTACAAAAGATCATTTTTCTAGTAAAACTAACGAAGATACATGTCTCCAGGCATTATTACCCATTTTGCCTGGGTTGTTTAGGAGTTATGTTTGAATACATTTTTATTGCTTTTTTCGCATTATCTCAGGATTCTAAGATCATTACTTTCATATTGAGTAAAAAACTACTTTTTGTTTTTGCAAACCTTACAAACTCACACTAATACATTATTACAGGCATTTTTAGACATGACACATGTTTGGTTTTGGAGTTATGTTTATATAACTTTTATATTTAATATGACTGTTATACTGTCATATTGAATTAAAAAAAACTAGCTTGTGTCTTTGCAAACTTTACAAAATATCATTTTTCTAGTAAAACTAACAAAGATACATGTCTCCAGGCATTATTACCCATTTTGCATGGGTTGTTTAGGAATTATGTTTAAATACATTTTTATTGCTTTTTTCGCATTATCTCAGGATTCTAAGATCATTACTTTCATATTGAGTAAAAAACTACTTTTTGTTTTTGCAAACCTTACAAACTCACATAAATACATTATTACAGGCATTTTTAGACATGACACATGTTTGGTTTTGGAGTTATGTTTATATAACTTTCATATTTAGTATGATTGTTATACTGTCAATA